>NC_069500.1:1152398084-1152698084 GCF_027579735.1 Bombina bombina | reverse complement strand
GCCCCTCCAGTGAACCAAATACTGTACGCGGCCCCTGGACATACAAGAGTCAATAATGCTGCTGACCTCATACTCCTCGTGGTTATCAACAAAGATAGGATGGGGATGAGGAAACACAGTGGTAAACTGATTACAAACCAATGGTTTCAAGAGGGAGACAAGAAAAACACTGGAGATGTGCATTGCAGGAGGAAGGTCAAGAACGTAGGCCACAGGATTGACCCGTCTGAGTATTCGAAAAGGACCAACATAACAGGGAGCCAATTTATTCAAAGGCACATGAAGGTTCAAGTTGCGGGAGGACAGCCAAACTCTCTTACCAACCTAGTAGGAAGGCGCGGGCAGATGCCTACGATCAGCCTGGAACTTTTGGCGCTGCATAGAATGATGAAGGCAATCCTGAATCTGCACCCACGTGGAACGGAGTTGCCAGAGATGCTCCTCCAAAGCCAGAATACCCTGAGACATGAATGAATTGGGCAACAAGGATGGTTGAAACCCATAATTTGCCATGAACGGGGATAACTTGGAGGAAGCATTAATAGCACTATTACGAGCAAACTCTGCCCAAGGTAACCGTTCAGACCAATTATTGTGGTGATCTGAGACATAGCAACCAGAGCTTGATTGGACCGTTCCGCAGTCCCATTGGATTGAGGGTGATATGCAGAGGAGAAGGAAAGCTGGATCCCCATTTGAGCACAAAAGGAATGTCAAAATCTGGAGACAAACTGGCTACCCTGGTCCAACACTATCTCCTTGGGTAACCCATGTAAATGGAAGACCTCCTGGGCAAAAATTGAAGCAAGCTCCTGAGCAGTAGGCAACTTCTTCAAGGGAATGCAATGTGACATTTTAGAAAAACGGTCAACCACCATAAGGATAACAGTATTGCCATTGGAAACAGGGAGCTTGACATGAACTCCATGGAAAAATGTGTCCAAGGATGCTCACCATTAGCAATAGGTTGAAGAAGACCCACAGGAAGACGTTGAGGAGTCTTATTATGTGCACAAACTGAGCAGGAGGCAACATGCGCAGCAACAGCAGAACGAAGACCTGGCCACCAGAATTGTCGAGTGACAGACCAAATCATTTGGTTCCTGCATGGGTGACCTGCGGCTTTAGGATAGTGGTAAGTGTGCAAAAGTTTAGTTCGAAGATTCTCAGGAACAAAACACCACTAGGTTTCTCAGGAGGTGCATTGGTTTGTGCAGCCAGGATCTCCTCCCCAAGGGAGAAGGCAAATTATTATTTATGGTAGCCAAAATATGGTCAGGAGGTATAACTGGAGTAGGTACAGACTCCTCCTTGGACAGAGGCGAAAATTGTCAAGAGAGGGCATCAGCAGTAACATTCTTACTACCAGGCAGGTAGGAGACCACATAATTAAACCGAGACAAAAATAGCGCCCATCTGGCCTGTCAGGGCGACAAACGTTTTGCTTCAAATAGATAAGTTAAATTCTTGTGGTCAGTAAGAATGAGAACTGGCATGCTAGTAGCCTTGAGAAGATGCCTCCATTCCTTGAGTGCCAAATTTATGGCCAGTAATTCCCTGCTGCTAATTTCATAATTGCACTCCGCTGGAGACAATTTCTTACAGAAGAAACCACACGGATGCAAGGATACTCCAGTCTCAGACGCATCGACCTCAAGAACGAAAGGCAGAACAGGGTTAGGATGAGCCAAAACTGGAGGGACAGCAAAGGCAGTCTTAAGACTATCAAAGGCCTCAATGGCAGTAGGTGACCAATGGAGTGGATCATTCTCTTTATGGGTCATGTCTGTGATAGGTTTTACCAAGGAAGAAAAGTTTTTAATAAACTTTCTATAGTAATTAACGAACCCCAAAAAACATTGAATAGACCAAAGACCAACTGGGCGAGGCCACTGCAGAACTGCAAATAACTTGTCAGGATCCATGGAGAACCCTGCAACGGAGATAACATAACCTAGGAAGGGTACTTGAGTCTGATGGAACTCACATTTCTTACAAAACAGGCCGTTCTCACGTAGTCTCTGAAGAACCCATGTAACATCAGAACAATGAACCTCAAGTGTTGGTGACTGTATGAGGATGTTGTCTAAGTACACCACAACACACTGTTTCAACATATCTTGAAGGACATCATTAATAAATTCCTGGAAAACAGCAGGAGCATTACATAGGTCAAAGGGCATTACAAGATACTGATAATGCCCGCTCCTGGTGTTAAATACTGTTTTCTATTCGTGGCCCTCCTTGATCCTAATGAGATTGTACGCTCCTCTCAAATCAAGTTTAGTAAAGACTGTAGCTCCATTGAGGCGGTCAAAGAGTTTCGTAATGAGCGGAATAGGGTAAGCATTCTTAATGGTAAGACGATTAAGACCCCTATAATCGATGCATGGTCTTAACTCGCACAAAGAAGAAGCCAGCCTCTGCAGGAGAGCAGGATTTGCTGATGATCCCCCGTGACAGAGCATCGGCAGCATACTACTCCATAGTACAATTCTCTGCAACAGACAGAGGGTAAACCTAGCCCCAAGGAGGAATGGCTCCGGGTTGCAGGTCTATGGCACAATCATAAGACCTGTGAGGAGGCAACGTACTGGCACGCACTTTGTCAAAAATGTCTAGGAACTCTCTGTACTCCTCTGGCAATTGAGATACCGAAGAAGTGCACAAGACTTTAACTGGTTTCCGAAGAAAAGTGGAAATACATTGCGGAGACCACGACAAAATTTCAGACCTGCACCAGCTGAGACTGGGATTGTGCTTTTGGAGCCAAGGATAACCCAGAACAACCGGAAAATGCGCAGAGTTTAGGAGAGCCCCAACAACCATGGATAACTGAACAGTTTTGTGAGTAACGAGTGCGGGCTGAAGGGCCTTGACATCAATGGCCTCAATAGCAAGCAGAATGGACTGAGGCAAAACAGGAATGGAGTGCTTTCGATACAAAAGCATTGTCAATTAAATAACCCGCAGCACCGGAGTCAACAAGAGCCGGGGTGACTATGGAGGAGTCCACCCAAGAAAGGACAACTGTGACCAAAGGTTTCTCCTTTAGCAGTTCCGGGGATGAGGATAAACCACCCAAGGTCTGCCCCCGACAGGACCTTAGGTGTGAGCGTTTCCCGGACGTGTAGGACAAGACTTCAAAAGGTTGCCCTGCAACCCACAATAGAGGCAGAGCCCCTCCCTGCTCCTAAAGGCCCCTTCCGCTGCAGAGGGACGCGTGAATCCCAACTGTATCGGCTCAGCAATACCTGGTGACTCAGGACCAGGAGGCATGGGAGGAGAGGGAGGCATGGGTGGAAACGAACACGTAGGAGACAACGGAACAGGAGGCTTTTGCAAGCACTCCTTGAAAGAGGGCCTCTTACTTAGTCTGATGTCAATTAGAATCAAAAAAGACACCAATGCCTCAAGATCTTCTGGTAAATTTCTGGCAGCAACTTCATCTTTAATTGCATCAGAGAGCCCATGAAAGAAGGAAGCAACAAGGGCTTCATTGTTGCAACCTACCTCTGTGGCAAGCGTACGGAACTCAGTGGCATACTGAGCAACAGATCAAGAGGGTAACGAGATGAGAAATCCCACCTTAGCTCTGTCACAGGGAAACGCCTGAGGTAACATCTCAAAGTAAATGCCCACCTGGTTGAAAAACCCTCTGCACTGATTAGGATCACCTCCAGATCGCTGAGGTAGAGGTGCAGAACCTGACATGCTCCTGGTAGGACTAGGTGCAGCAGCGGAAACAGGAACAGCCATAACTTGCGGGACACTTTGGTCCAAATGTGCAGTGCGAGTCAGCAGGGTTTGCAGGGCTAGTGCAAATTGATCCAAGCGGTGATCCTGTTCATCCATCCTGGAAATAATGGCAGGTAAAGGTGGATTATTAGCACCATCAGGATTCATGGTCCTTGCGTAATGTCAGGGTGCCAGGAATCAGACTGAGACGAGAAGTGCAAAAATAATCACACCTTTATTAATAGCAAAAAATAATAAAAAGTCCACAAGTCAAATAACAAGCCAGAAAAAAAAAACAGATCTGGTAGTCAGACGAGCCGAGTCAGGAGCCAAAGCAAATAGTCAGACGAGCCGAGTCAGGAGTCAAAGTGAGTAGTCAGACGAGCCGGAATCATGAACAAGAAGAACAGCAGAGTCAGGAACAAGCCAGGGATCAGGAACCAGGAGGGACGTCAGACAGCCAGGTAATACACAGGAACTCTCACAAACAGGTCTGAGACAACGCAAGGGCAAAGCATACTGAACAGAGGCCCTTTAAATAATAAGTGATGACATCACCATTCTGAGGCTGCATCCTGTCTCACACGGATGATGTACACCAGTCTGGCCATAAAAGGGCAGCAAGAGAGGTGAGTAAAATGGCTGCCAGAAGCACATGGCCAACAAAGCAGGGAAAAAACCCTGACAGTAAGAGGAGGAGGAGACTATATTTTAGGATGGCTGGCTAAGAGGATGTGTTGCGATATCTAGTGGGATTGATGGGGGTGAGGAGGTGAATGTCAGGTAGCTGGGGAGAGTTTGAGGAGGAGGCTGTTTTTCAGGAGCTCTGGCTAACAGGATGTGTGTGAGATCTAGTAGGAATCAGAGGGTGACGAAAATATGAGGAAGATGAGGGAGTAAAATGTAAAGGAACGTGTGTGTGTGTGTGTGTGTGTGTGTGTGTGTGAAAAATGGAGATCCAAGTGGGAGCTGGATATAGTTTGAGGTGGGAGGATGAGGAAGTGTTTGCATGTTAGGGACAAGGAAATAAAAAGGTAACAAGGCATTTATAAAAAGGAAAATGTATTAGAGAGTGCAGAGTATACTTAAATATATTATTTCTGACTCTAGAATGTTGTTATGGGTGATATCACTAGTGATGACATTGATGATATCATAGGTGATGTCACTGATGATGTAATCTACAATGTCATATGTGATGTCATCAGTGATTTAATTGAGGGTGTAATGCAAAGCTCCCAAGGGGGCAGATTGAGTTTGGAATTTCCTCAATTTTGTATGTTTGATAAAAAAACTTAAATCTAGCATTAACACAAGTTTCTTGCCAATTAATATACTATATATATATATATATATATATATATATATATATATATATATATATATATATATATATATATATATATAAAAAATAGGGCCAATGCAAGGATTTTTGACTAAACAAGCAAAGACACATTTTGTCGCCCCCCCACCAAATAAATTATATACCCTGCCATTACTGCTTCTTTACAAAAATGTTGTAGTGATGTGTTAAGCAGCTATTTTATCTGTAATGACAGTGAAATTAGATTTCCGTTATCACATCAAGTTCCTGACTGTTATTCTGATGTATTATATCTATAATAGCTATAATGGTTAATGTCTGCATGACATAATGTACCAAAATGGTAGCTCTGCACAACATACTAAATCATCGGTGGCTATGCAAAATTAATCAAACAGTGGTGACAATATATAAAACATACAAACCTCGGCTCGAGGCAGGTTACTAGCTAATACTAGCATGTCTAACAGAGGAGCAACATTTATCAAGCTGTAGACAGACAATTTATCAAGCAGAGAACATGTCCACCTGCAATTCAGGACTGCAGAAGAGAACTTCTTCAATCGTTTCCCCTGCTCTTAGGCCATCAACTGATGGGAGCAGGGCCTGACAATCACCTCAAACAAGCAAGTTTGAGGTGATTTATCTCTGCCACCTAGGATAAGAAGAAGAGACTTACATTTTTGGTTGCAGACTCCCTCTTGCAAGTCTGAACTGCAAGTTCTCAGAAGCTGAAAAAGCATCTTGAAAATTTTTCTCCATATTTATACATTTTTCAATAGATCGCATCAGCTTTCTGTAAAATACTGGCAAGTTTTGGCGAGGGGACCAGTACAACTCACATTTTGTTTTTAGGCAAGTGTCACTATATAGGGATGATAATGAACATTTATACACAAATAACCACAGCACTATGTACTCTATGATAATTAAAGGCAAAACATGCTGCGAAGTATAATTAATGCTGAGTACCTATACACTGATAACATGTATGCTGTACTGTATAATGATGCGGAGGGTTTATGCAGAAAAAAACAGAAGAGTCTGCCCTGTATAATGATGATGGGTGCCTATACACTGATGGTGAGCACTCTGTGCTGCATAATGATGCCAACAATATATACACTAATAATGAACACAATATACTGTAGGATATGTGCTGAATAATGATTATAACCATCTATACACTTTATGTGTAGGCATGCATGTAAAGTAGACATGTGGTTCTCTGTTCTGACTACACACACACACACACACACACATATATATATATATATATATATATATATATATATATATATATATATATATATATATACTGTATATATATATACATATATATATATATAGACACACACAGCATATATATATATATATATATATATATATATATATATATATATATATATATATATATACTGTATATATATATAGACACACACAGCATATATATATATAATATATATATATATATATATATATATATATATATATATATATATATATATATATATATATACTGTATATATATATATATATATATATATACATACAGGGAGTGCAGAATTATTAGGCAAGTTGTATTTTTGAGGATTAATTTTATTATTGAACAACAACCATGTTCTCAATGAACCCAAAAAACTCATTAATATCAAAGCTGAATATTTTTGGAAGTAGTTTTTAGTTTGTTTTTAGTTTTAGCTATTTTAGGGGGATATCTGTGTGTGCAGGTGACTATTACTGTGCATAATTATTAGGCAACTTAACAAAAAACAAATATATACCCATTTCAATTATTTATTTTTACCAGTGAAACCAATATAACATCTCAACATTCACAAATATACATTTCTGACATTCAAAAACAAAGCAAAAACAAATCAGTGACCAATATAGCCACCTTTCTTTGCAAGGACACTCAAAAGCCTGCCATCCATGGATTCTGTCAGTGTTTTGATCTGTTCACCATCAACATTGCGTGCAGCAGCAACCACAGCCTCCCAGACACTGTTCAGAGAGGTGTACTTTTTTCCCTCCTTGTAAATCTCACATTTGATGATGGACCACAGGTTCTCAATGGGGTTCAGATCAGGTGAACAAGAAGGCCATGTCATTAGATTTTCTTCTTTTATACCCTTTCTTGCCAGCCACGCTGTGGAGTACTTGGACGCGTGTGATGGAGCATTGTCCTGCATGAAAATCATGTTTTTCTTGAAGGATGCAGACTTCTTCCTGTACCACTGCTTGAAGAAGGTGTCTTCCAGAAACTGGCAGTAGGACTGGGAGTTGAGCTTGACTCCATCCTCAACCCGAAAAGGCCCCACAAGCTCATCTTTGATGATACCAGCCCAAACCAGTACTCCACCTCCACCTTGCTGGCGTCTGAGTCGGACTGGAGCTCTCTGCCCTTTACCAATCCAGCCACGGGCCCATCCATCTGGCCCATCAAGACTCACTCTCATTTCATCAGTCCATAAAACGTTAGAAAAATCAGTCTTGAGATATTTCTTGGCCCAGTCTTGACGTTTCAGCTTGTGTGTCTTGTTCAGTGGTGGTCGTCTTTCAGCCTTTCTTACCTTGGCCATGTCTCTGAGTATTGCACACCTTGTGCTTTTGGGCACTCCAGTGATGTTGCAGCTCTGAAATATGGCCAAACTGGTGGCAAGTGGCATCTTGGCAGCTGCACGCTTGACTTTTCTCAGTTCATGGGCAGTTATTTTGCGCCTTGGTTTTTCTACACGCTTCTTGCGACTCTGTTGACTATTTTGAATGAAACGCTTGATTGTTCGATGATCACGCTTCAGAAGCTTTGCAATTTTAAGAGTGCTGCATCCCTCTGCAAGATATCTCACTATTTTTGACTTTTCTGAGCCTGTCAAGTCCTTCTTTTGACCCATTTTGCCAAAGGAAAGTAAGTTGCCTAATAATTATGCACACCTGATATAGGGTGTTGATGTCATTAGACCACACCCCTTCTCATTACGGAGATGCACATCACCTAATATGCTTAATTGGTAGTAGGCTTTCGAGCCTATACAGCTTGGAGTAAGACAACATGCATAAAGAGGATGATGCGGTCAAAATACTCATTTGCCTAATAATTCTGCACTCCCTGTATATATATATATAAACACACACACCAGATACTGTGTACAGTGTATATCAAACGGAGGATTGTCAGTGCACCAACGAGTGCCTTTCAGCTCCAGTAATAAAGTGTGGATCCCACTGCTGTCACCAGCTCCACCAATGTTTCACCCTATATTTCAGGGGAGTTTCTTTCCATTCCAGCCATTATGCCATACCACATATGGTCCCTACTATGAAGTCCAAGTTGAGCAGCAAAAAAATAAATATACGCTTATAAAAAAAAAAATCATTCACCAAATTTACGCTCCTCCACCCCTCTACAGGGGTGTCCGGTGTAATTATTTGTATACATCCAAATACCTAAAGGACCGTTAAACACTGTAGAGTTGTATCATCAACAAAGAACTTTGCATTTTAAATGAGTAGTATTTTTTTTTATGTGAAATTTTAAAATTTCCTTTAATTTCCCTATCACCTGTATTATGTGACTGTATTACCCAATGAGAGAGTTATATACATTTAAACTGTGAAATCTTACACATCTTCAATAGGAGCTGGTGTGCACATAAAAAACACAAAATGATAATGGAATTAAATTGGAAAGTTCCTTTTTTAATTTAATGCACTGAATAATGAAAGTCTAATTTGATTACATTCACCAGTGAACATCAAAATTAACGTATTTTTTTGCTAGAAAATGATGTTCTAAACAAAATATGTGGCTCCAAACTGCTCCATAGCTTGTCCGCCTGCTCTGAGGCGGCAGACAGAAATCAACCCGATCGAATATGATCGGATTGATTGACACCCCCTGCTAGCGGCGAATCTGCAGGGGACGGTATTGCACAAGCAGTTCTGGTGAACTGCTTGTGCAATGATAAATGCCGACAGCGTATACTGTCATTGTTTCATGTCCGCTCGCACTTTGATAAATATACCCCTTAATATCTACTTACTATAATATACATTGGGCCAGATAACAAGTTACACAATATTTTGCGCTTTTACTTGAGCGTAAACTTCACTAGAAGTAAGCTTTTTGTGCGTGTTGGGTTACACGCATTTTACAAGTTGAAAGAAAAAAGTTGGCAAGTGAACAAAACCTAAAATACACTAACTAAATATCACTATAGTATTAACGTATTCTCTCTATCAGAGTAAATGGAGAGCACAGAAGAAAAAAACACCTATTGCTCGCGCGCCAACCCGACAACAGTTATGAATATTTCACATGTCAATATTCTTCACATACAGAACAATGTAATCTTTATTGTAAATACATATTTCTATAAATATATGTATATTCCTATATATCTATTCCTATAGATATGTAGACAAAGATAGCTATTTTAAATTAACATTATCACATATATATAGAAATATATATTTTAATAATAGAACATAGAAATGTAAATTATGCGTAAAATATTTTGCGCACATTAGAAGTAGTATGCATATTGCAGGTTGAAAGTAAATGCGTTCATTCAGAGGCATTTGAATTTAATGTGCGTCGGGATCACGTGACTTCAGAGCTAGGGTTAACTGTTGTGCTCAACTAAAAAACTGTTCAAAACACATCAAAATTATATTTCAAAGTTTAGTTACACTCATAATAACATTAATAAAAATTAAATATTGCATAAAAAGTTATAAGGGCTAAAAGATAATGTCTCAGGTGTAAGAAATTAAAAGGCTGCAAAGGGCTTTGACATAGATACATACATAAACATGTCTATATATGTGTGTATATACATACAATATATATATATATATATATATATATATATATATATATACACACACACACACACATACACATGTTTAACTATATATCTACAGTAAATATTTTACATTCCAATGTTTTTCACACAAGGGAATATAGTCTACATATTTTTAAATAGATATTTATAGGTATAGATATATATTTTACCAAAAAAAAAACTGGCCCACACTCTCACTAAATAAATGCCAGCGACCAGGGTTCAGTCCAATGGTTGTAGATATTGCAAGAAACGGACAGCACTCACTGAATTTCAAAGAAGTGAAAGACTCATTTATTTTGTGATGGTTCGGGGAAGGGGAGTAAGTCCCTGAAATATCAAACATTGAATTAACATATTCTGTTATGTAAAGAACATAGGAATGTAAAATCTGTGTAGCGCATTTGCTTAAACGCACCTTTTTGTGCGCGTCGGGTTCGTGCTCTCTTGTGCAAAAACTTTTTAACTTCAACTTGTAATACATGCGCTACCTATTGCGTGCAAAAAGCTTACTTCTAGCACAGTTAATGCATGAGCTGGAGCGATAAATAGCTCTCTACTCATATTCAAGCCCAAAGTGGGGGCCACCCCAATGCATTGTTCAATATTGATACCTACCTACAAAACAAAATATGACATTTAACTTCATTAGTTTATTGTGGCTTCAAATATGGTACTGTATGTTGGTTTCAAATTTCATTAATATGAAGGAAGCCCTAGTGGGAATCAGTCTTCACTACTTTGTTGGTAAAAGCATAGTACACTGTTTATCAAATTCTTCAAAGGTTTATGTGATGAGAGCAGGATGTGATGTCACTAGTTTGGGGGCGGGGCTTAGGTCCGGTGTCTGTGTCGCACTTAGTTTAGTACAATCAACCTGACTAGATGTGAATTGCTATGCTCTGTAATAAAATAGAGTTGTACCATCATTGCTGTGTCCTGCATATGTCCTGCATCTCATGACATGGTGTCAGAAGTTCTGGACTGCGCTTCTGTTCCTGATCGATTGCAATGTCAAAGTTTACCCCACCTGAGCCTTTTGACTTCTCTCAGCCTGCAGCTTGGCCCACATGGCGTCAGCGGTTTCAGCGCTTCAGGATTGCTTCCAAACTGAACAAGGAGAGTGGTGAAGTACAAGTTAATTCTCTTTTATACTCTATGGGGAAAGATGTGGAGCCAGTGTTCAATGCTTTTACTTTCCAAGAAGGGGAAGAATTTAACTTTGATATAGTTATGGATAAACTCAGTGCCCACTTTGTGCCCAAAAGAAATGTAATTCATGGGAGAGCTTGTTTTCACAAATGTAATCAGTATGTGGGAGAATCTGTGGAATCATTTGTGCGCAGCCTGTATGAATTAGCTGAATTCTGTGAGTTTGGTGTTGCTAAAGAAGAGCAAATCAGAGACAGAATAGTTATTGGAATTGCAGATGCAGAAGTCTCCCTGAAGCTGCAGTTAGAGCCTGATTTAACGTTAGACGGGGCTATTAGGATGGCCCGCCAGATTGAACTGGTGAAAAAGCAAAGTGCTGATCTGAGGTCTGAGAGTATTGTGGATGAAGTGCAACAGTCTAGGAAAACTGCTAGTGAAAGGCACAGTGTGAGTGGTAGATCTAAAGTACTGGAAAGGCCTAGAAGTGGATGGGCGCAACATGGCCGATGCACACGGTGCTACCGGGCTCATGATCAGAGTGCTATATGCCCGGCCAGAGATAAAAGATGCAGAAAATGCAACAGAATAGGCCATTTTGAAGTGGTGTGTAAAACTGAATACATTAAGGAGATGCAGGTGGACAGTGACCAGGAGGGTCAGGAAGTGTCTTTTGTGGGGTCCGTTGTGCTGCATCTCATGACAGTTTATAAGAAAGACAGATTAAAAATTACTCATTCCAGCATCACAAAAAACTTTTAAAGTTGCCTTGGAAAGGAAAGATCTTTTCATTGTGGCTTACCTAGATCAGCCTCATACGTCTGATATCTTGTAGCTTACAAACACAATTGCTGAAAGCAATGTAACCGACCTTCAGGAGTTAGATATAGGTGATATTATACGAGAGTTAAGGGATGCATGCGATCATGATTATCTGCTTCTGCAGCTTAATACTTTACACAAAATATTTAATCCAAATCTTAACCATTAATACAGTAATCACCCCATGGAGGTTGGAGTTACTTTCACATACTTAGTTTATTTAAAGGTACAGTTAACACATTATAATTGAAAGGCACTTTTGTTGTCTTTTTATAAAATAACATATCAGACGCTACGGAATTTGGCGGCGCTATACAAATAAATGATAATAATAATAATAATAATGTTTGCTGTAATAGTTTTTTTACTCCTCCCACCAACCTGGGTTTGAGTTAGTTAGGGATATATACAGTATATGTAGCAGAGCTAGCCTTGAGAAATCAGCATGGTGCCATAGCAGCTCTGAAAATTAGAAAATACACAATTTTCATATCTAAATTACATAAGGAGGTAAAATAAATAAAGAATATTGCAAAGTTGTTTTATTCCTCATTACTGAACCTTTTATATTAAATTCTCAAGGTGTATACTGTCCTAGTAAGTGATATTCAGACAAGACAATTTTATTTTCTCTTGATTCTTGAGTTGGATGTATACAGTATTAATATATTTCATCCACATTTTTTATTTAAGATACTGGCAACAGATCTTTGCAATTAAACTAATTTTATTTCATTGTAATGAGGTTTTCATTTTTATTATTTTCCATATCTTTGGAGTTAATGTCTTTTGAAAACCTATTAAGCAGTTTATTTCTAAAAGCTTTTTAATCAAATGGTCAGTCACATACTTTCAATGAATTAGATATCAGGAACAATTTATGAATACATGAATAAGTTGCATTCATAAGAGTTTGTACATGCCAGGCCTCACATCACACAGAGACCAGTACTAGTAGAGATGTATCAAGATTTTTTAATGGTAAAAAATGCAGACCTCATGTGAAGTCCATGAGTCAGTGGTCAACTTGAAGTACCAAATTATACAGCAATGTTATATTTATGCAGTCTACAAAATAAATATGTTTGGTATATGACTCCAAAGTAAACAATAAACATCATACAATTACTAGAAATTGGGCACAACTTCAAGAATAAAAAAAAACAAGGTTTGGACACCATGGGGCCTATTTAACAAATGTCTGTCGGACAGTGCGGATCAGGTCCGACAGAAATCGCAGAATGCGGATAGCAATACGCTCTCCATATTCAGCATTGCACCAGCAGCTCACAAGAGCTGCTGGTGCAGCTCCACCCCCTGCAGACTCGCGGCCAATGGGCCACCAGCAGGGGGTGTCAATCAACCCGATCGTACTCGATCGGGTTGAATTGCGGTGATTCCTGTCTGCCTCATCAGAGCAGGCGGACAGGGTTATGGAGCAGCGGTCTTTAGACCACGGCTCCATAACTTGTGTTTCTGGCGAGTCTGAAGACTCGCCAGAAACACAGGCCTTCAAGCTCTGTTCGGAGCTTGATAGATAGGCCCCATTGTTTTGCACAGCTTTAATAACACTTGTAACATTAGTTCCTAACATTTTGAGACCAAAGTTGGATGAATACGTTGGGAACCTGTCCACTCTGCTTTTCACGAATGGGCACTTTATCTGATGCACACGAATGGACAAGTTGGGAACCTGTACACACTGCTTTGCAAGGAATGGGCACTTTATCCAAGCACTTCCTTGTGAAGAACCGTCCCCTGCTTGTGCATGCCTAATCTCGGCAGACCTGTCAATCACCCGCAAATGTATGTGTTTGGGGTTATTTAAATCTGTCAACTGAGAAGGGTAAGATGCATTAGTTGGATGCAATGCAAATGGTACTTATGAGAAAGTTCTGCCACACTGAAATTTTTTGGTATGAGAAAATAAAATTACCTAGTAATTTTCATACTAATGTATTTTTTTATGATAAATACATAAAATACAAATTAGTTATTGCTATTTTCTGCAAGTATTCTTTTATTTAATACTGAAGTCAATAAATAGTTTGTCACTACTCTCCAGTCCCTCTGAACTAAATAATCTATCTTTACTACAGTACTCAGTTGTTTGGTTCTTCTATATAGCTAGTCTCCAAGGGGTCGATCCGATAAAAATCGTCGCCCGCAAAAGCCGGCGACGCCAATAATTGCGCGGATTTGGTATCCTATATACGGCGTAAGCTAGAAGTTACGCGCGTATATTTCTGCCGTCGCCCGCAGTTTTTTGGGCCATAGGCAGGTATACCAAACCCGCGCAGTTTGGTATCCAATATGCAGCGTAAGGACTTACGTGGCGAAAATGGAGAAAACTTACTCCATTTTCACCTCGCCACAAAAAGCAGCCGTAAGAAGCCTTACGCTGACTATTGGAGCCCCGTAACTTCCTAAACTGGCTGCTAAAATAAACCTAACACCTAACGCATGCGCAATGTCTATCTCCCTGTCAACCGCAATCTGCTAAAATAAACCTAACACCTAACGCATGCGCAATGTCTATCTCCCTGTCAACCGCGATCTGCTAAAATAAACCTAACACCTAACGCATGCGCAATGTCTATCTCCCTGTCAACCGCGATCCCCCCCCCGAAATCCTTAATAAAGTTATTACCCCCTAAAACGCCGCTCCCGGACCCCGCCGCCATCTACATAAACTAACCCCCTACTGTGAGCCCCTAAAACCGCCGCCATCTACCTTATCTATCCCGTAATCTGACCCCTTACACCGCCGCCACCTATATAAAAATGATTAACCCCTAATTTAATCTACCTACCCCGCCGCCAGCTATATAAAAATTATTAACCCCTAATCTAATCCCCCTATACCGCCGCCAGCTATATTAATATTATTAACCCCTAATGTAAGCCCCTTACACCGCCGCCATCTCTATTAAAATGATTAACCCCTAATTTAATCTACCTACCCCGCCGCCAGCTATATTATCTATATTAACCCTAAGTATATTATAGTTAATATAGTTATTACATTATATATATTAACTATATTAACCCTAATTATATTAGAGTTAATATAGTTACTATAGTATTTATATTAACTATATTAACTCTATCTAACCCTAACTACATTTATATTAAATTAATCTAATTAATTTATAAACTAAAATATACCTATTTAAATCTAAATACTTACCTATAAAATAAACCCTAAGATAGCTACAATATAATTAATAATTACATTGTAGCTATGTTAGGGTTAATATTTATTTTACAGGTAAATAGTTAATTATTTTAACTAGGTATAATAGATATTAAATAGTTATTAACTATTTAATATCTACCTAGTTAAAATAATTACCCAATTACCTGTAAAATAAATCCTAACCTAAGTTACAAATACACCTACACTATCAATAAATTTAATAAACTACAAACATCTATCTAAAAATACAATTAAATTAACTAAACTAAATTACAAAAAAAAACAAACACTAAATTACAAAAAATAAAAAAAAGATTACAAGATTTTTAAGCTAATTACACCTATTCTAAGCCCCCTAATAAAATAATAAACACCCAAAATAAAAAAAATTCCCTGCCCTATTCTAAATTAAACAAATTTCAAAGCTCTTTACCTTACCAGCCCTTAAAAGGGCCTTTTGTGGGGCATGCCCCAAAGAATTCAGCTCTTTTGCATTCAACAAATACAATCCCCCCCCCCCATTACAACCCACCACCCACATACCCCTATTCTAAAACCACACAAACCCCCCTTAAAAAAGCCTAACACTACCCCCCTGAAGATCTCCCTACCTTGTCTTCACCACACCGGGCCGAACTCCTGATCCGATCCGGGCGATGTCGTCCTCCAAGCGGCAAAGAAGAATTCTTCCTCCGGCGACGTCTTCCTCCAAGCGGCAGCAAAGTCTTCATTCTTCCGGCGGCATCTTCAATCTTCTTTCTTCGCTCCGCCGCCGCGGAGCATCCATCCCGGCCGACTGCTGAACTTGGAATGAGGTACCTTTAAATGACGTCATCCAAGATGGCGTCCGCCGAATTCCGATTGGCTGATAGGATTCTATCAGCCAATCGGAATTAAGTTAAAAAAATCTGATTGGCTGATTGAATCAGCCAATCAGATTCAAGTTCAATCCGATTGGCTGATCCAATCAGCCAATCAGATTGAGCTCGCATTCTATTGGCTGATCGGAACAGCCAATAGAATGCGAGCTCAATCTGATTGGCTGATTGGATCAGCCAATCGGATTGAACTTGAATCTGATTGGCTGATTCAATCAGCCAATCAGATTTTTTTAACTTAATTCCGATTGGCTGATAGAATCCTATCAGCCAATCGGAATTCGGCGGACGCCATCTTGGATGACGTCATTTAAAGGTACATCATTCCAAGTTCAGCAGTCGGCCGGGATGAATACTCCGCGGCGGCGGAGCGAAGAAAGAAGATTGAAGATGCCGCCGGAAGAATGAAGACTTTGCTGCCGCTTGGAGGAAGACGTTGCCGGAGGAAGAATTCTTCTTTGCCGCTTGGAGGAAGACATCGCCGGAGGAAGAATTCTTCTTTGCCGCTTGGAGGAAGACATCGCCCGGATCGGATCAGGAGTTCGGCCCGGTGTGATGAAGACAAGGTAGGGAGATCTTCAGGGGGGTAGTGTTAGGCTTTTTTAAGGGGGGTTTGGGTGGGTTTAGAATAGGGGTATGTGGGTGGTGGGTTGTAATGGGGGGGGGGGGTAATGTATTTGTTGTATGCAAAAGAGCTGAATTCTTTGGGGCATGCCCCACAAAAGGCCCTTTTAAGGGCTGGTAAGGTAAAGAGCTTTGAAATTTGTTGAATTTAGAATAGGGCAGGGAATTTTTTTTATTTTGGGGGTTTATTATTTTATTAGGGGGCTTAGAATAGGTGTAATTAGCTTAAATATCTTGTAATCTTTTTTTTATTTTTTGTAATTTAGTGTTTGTTTTTTTTTGTAATTTAGTTTAGTTAATTTAATTGTATTTTTAGATAGATGTTAGTAGTTTATTAAATTTATTGATAGTGTAGGTGTATTTGTAACTTAGGTTAGGATTTATTTTACAGGTAATTGGGTAATTATTTTAACTAGGTAGATATTAAATAGTTAATAACTATTTAATATCTATTATACCTAGTTAAAATAATTAACAATTTACCTGTAAAATAAATATTAACCCTAACATAGCTACAATGTAATTATTAATTATATTGTAGCTATCTTAGGGTTTATTTTATAGGTAAGTATTTAGATTTAAATAGGAATATTTTAGTTTATAAATGAATTAGATTAATTTAATATAAATTTAGTTAGGGTTAGATAGAGTTAATATAGTTCATATAAATACTATAGTAACTATATTAACTATATTAACCCTAATATAATTAGGGTTAATATAGTTAATATATATAATGTAATACCTATATTAACTATAATATACTTAGGGTTAATATAGATAATATAGCTGGCGGCGGGGTAGGTAGATTAAATTAGGGGTTAATCATTTTAATAGAGATGGCGGCGGTGTAAGGGGCTTACATTAGGGGTTAATAATTTTAATATAGATGGTGGCGGTGTTAGGGGCTCACTTTAGGGGGTTATAGATATAATATAGCTGGCGGCGGGGTACGGGAGCGGCGGTTTAGGGGTTAATAATTTTATTAGGTTGCGGCGGGGTAAAGGAGCGGCGGTTTAGGGGTTAATAATTTTATTAGGTTGCGGCGGGGTAAAGGAGCGGCGGTTTAGGGGTTAATAGCATTTTTATTGTTAGGCTAGTGAGGGGGGATAGCGGATAGAGGGTTAGACAGTGCGGGCTATGTTAGGGAGGCGTGTTAGACTTGTCGGGCAATGTTAGGGAGGCGTGTTAGACAGTGCGGGTGTTTTAAACTTTAGTCAGGTTTTATAGGCGCCGGCAGTTTCTAACGTGGCGCAAGTCACTGGCGACGCCAGAAATTTGTACTTACGCAGATTTCTGGACATCGCTGGTTTGTGAGACTTACGGCACATTAGCATCTGACGGCGACCTATATGGGATGGCTCGAGTTGCGAGCTGAAACTGCGGGCGACGCCGGTTCCCTCGCTTGCGCCGCAAACTGCGATCGATATCGGATCGCGCCCCAAATGTCCTGTTCTTTTACAAGCCTGCTCTGTAGAATAACTTTGGAAGTATTAGCAGCAACTAGAGTGGTTTGAACTTTGAGGCTGGGAAGGACTAATAGATGACCTTGTATTAATTTGGATCATTGGAAATATCTACCAAAATATCTGAATATGCTTTAGCAACAAAAAAAGTTATATTTGCAACTTTATTTTTCTATCCTCTGTAGACTTCCTTGTGCCTTATAAGCTTCTCTTTATATCTTATTTTTATATTTATATATTTTTGCTTATTTAGCTGCATTAATATGTAGTACAATGTATCTTTCCAGTCTTACTGGAATTCTAGTTGTTTTCCTCTTATTTTTCAACTATTGCATATAAGTATAATTTAATATATTTTTCTAGCTTTAGTTGATAAGTTACTTCAGGAAGATGAGGTTGTATAGAACATTTAAAACCATTCTAGTTAATTAGGTCTAGGTTAATGAGGTCTAATTTGTAGAATTTCACTACAACTTGAGTTTAAGTTTTACTATACTTTTTAATTTATTTCTTGATTGAAATCCTGTTGTAAAAGCTTATCTCCTGAAATCAGATATTGAATATTTACATCAATACATATTCCGTTTGTTTTTCTCATTGTTGGAAAAAAAAAAAAAAATCTTAATCTTCTATTCTAGCCAAATAAGACTTCTGTAATTGTGGGAGTTTGTACTTAACCTTTTAAAGCCGTTATGCCATTCTATTCTGTCATAATTAGACTGGGCTTTAAAGCCGTTATGATGGAATAGAACGTCATAGTTAACGGCTGTCCTGAAGCCTTCCGTGCTGTCAGGATTTGATCGCGGTCTGGGGGGCATTCCTAGGGTTGTAGGGACGCCCCCCAGATGCGATCCAATAATTGAAATCTCGCGATCGTGTGCATGATCGCGTGGTTTCAATTTGTCTACATCGGAACAGTTGTTCCGATGTAGGCACTTTAGCCCTGACACGAAAGGGTTAAAAGTTTAAGAGTAATACATTTGTTTGCAATTCTTAAAACATTATTAGTTCACATAAAAATATCAAAGAATATGCTATATAATAGATGGAAATATTTGAGTAGGAAAAACATGAAATATCATTAAGGCTTTTAAAGTGTGCATTAAAGGGACATTAAACAATTTGAGATGGTAAAATAAAATGATACATTCATATATATATATATATATATATATATATATATATATATATATATATATATATATACAAAACACGGAAGGGAACTGCACTCTCATACCGGACCGGGTACACATCCCATGACCCTGCAACATGCTCAGCCCTGGGTGCCCCTGGCACTCACAGGAAGCTGTGCTGTTCCCAGAGCCACATGCAGTTAACCCCAGACAGGTCTGGGTGCAAGAACCATAGGGAAAATTACAAAACAAATTAATACAACACACAGAGAAAACCCAGCACTCACTTACAAGCTCTCAGCTAAGATTTAAAAGCAAAAATGGAAAGGTTAGTCACCGCATCTGGCCAAATGGGACAAGCTCAGGTACCACGTCAAGGTCCTTTCCAACACCTGAGACCCTAAAACAGCCACACAATGCAAGCTTTCAAATCCAAACAAACTGAAAACAAGGGAAGGGTGCACATGAATATGTAACCACCCTAGACATATACAAAACACGGAAGGGAACTGCACTCTCTTACCGGACCGGGTACACATCCCATAACCCTGCAACATGCTCAGCCCTGGGTGCCACTGGCACTCACAGGAAGCTGTTCTGTTCCCAGAGCCACAAGCAGTTAACCCCAGACAGGTCTGGGTGCAAGAACCATAGGGAAAATTACAAAACAAATTAATACAACACACAGAGAAAACCCAGCACTCACTTACAAGCTCTCAGCTAAGATTTAAAAGCAAAAATGGAAAGGTTAGTCACCGCATCTGGCCAAATGGGACAAGCTCAGGTACCACGTCAAGGTCCTTTCCAACACCTGAGACCCTAAAACAGCCACACAATGCAAGCTTTCAAATCCAAACAAACTGAAAACAAAGGAAGGGTGCACAGGAATATGTAACCACCCTAGACATATACAAAACACGGAAAGGAACTGCACTCTCATACCGGACCGGGTACACATCCCATGACCCTGCAACATGCTCAGCCCTGGGTGCCACTGGCACTCACAGGAAGCTGTGCTGTTCCCAGAGCCACAAGCAGTTAACCCCAGACAGGTCTGGGTGCAAGAACCATAGGGAAAATTACAAAACAAATTAATACAACACACAGAGAAAACCCAGCACTCACTTACAAGCTTCCCTTGTTTTCAGTTTGTTTGGATTTGAAAGCTTGCATTGTGTGGCTGTTTTAGGGTCTCAGGTGTTAGAAAGGACCTTGACGTGGTACCTGAGCTTGTCCCATTTGGCCAGATGCGGTGACTAACCTTTCCATTTTTGCTTTTAAATCTTAGCTGAGAGCTTGTAAGTGAGTGCTGGGTTTTCTCTGTGTGTTATATATATATATATATATATATATATATATATATATATATATATATATATATATATATATTTATATAAATATATATATAAATATATATAAATATACAGGGAGTGCAGAATTATTAGGCAAGTTGTATTTTTGAGGATTAATTTTATTATTGAACAACAACCATGTTCTCAATGAACCCAAAAAACTCATTAATATCAAAACTGAATAGTTTTGGAAGTAGTTTTTAGTTTGTTTTTAGTTTTAGATATTTTAGGGGGATATCTGTGTGTGCAGGTGACTATTACTGTGCATAATTATTAGGCAACTTAGCAAAAAACAAATATATACCCATTTCAATTATTTATTTTTACCAGTGAAACCAATATAACATCTCAACATTCACAAATATACATTTCTGACATTCAAAAACAAAACAAAAACAAATCAGTGACCAATATAGCCACCTTTCTTTGCAAGGACACTCAAAGGCCTGCCATCCATGGATTCTGTCAGTGTTTTGATCTGTTCACCATCAACATTGCATGCAGCAGCAACCACAGCCTCCCAGACACTGTTCAGAGAGGTGTACTGTTTTCCCTCCTTGTAAATCTCACATTTGATGATGGACCACAGGTTCTCAATGGGGTTCAGATCAGGTGAACAAGGAGGCCATGTCATTAGATTTTCTTCTTTTATACCCTTTCTTGCCAGCCACACTGTGGAGTACTTGGACGCGTGTGATGGAGCATTGTCCTGCATGAAAATCATGTTTTTCTTGAAGGATGCAGACTTCTTCCTGTACCACTGCTTGAAGAAGGTGTCTTCCAGAAACTGGCAGTAGGACTGGGAGTTGAGCTTGACTCCATCCTCAACCCAAAAAGGCCCCACAAGCTCATCTTTGATGATACCAGCCCAAACCAGTACTCCACCTCCACCTTGCTGGCGTCTGAGTCGGACTGGAGCTCTCTGCCCTTTACCAATCCAGCCACAGGCCCATCCATCTGGCCCATCAAGACTCACTCTCATTTCATCAGTCCATAAAACCTTAGAAAAATCAGTCTTGAGATATTTCTTGGCCCAGTCTTGACGTTTCAGCTTGTGTGTCTTGTTCAGTGGTCGTCTTTCAGCCTTTCTTACGTTGGCCATGTCTCTCAGTATTGCACACCTTGTGCTTTTGGGCACTCCAGTGATGTTGCAGCTCTGAAATATGGCCAAACTGGTGGCAAGTGGCATCTTGGCAGCTGCACGCTTGACTTATCTCAGTTCATGGGCAGTTATTTTGCGCCTTGGTTTTTCCACACGCTTCTTGCAACCCTGTTGACTATTTTGAATGAAACGCTTGATTGTTCGATGATCGCGCTTCAGAAGCTTTGCAATTTTAAGAGTGCTGCATCCCTCTGCAAGATATCTCACTATTTTTGACTTTTCTGAGCCTGTCAAGTCCTTCTTTTGACCCATTTTGCCAAAGGAAAGGAAGTTGCCTAATAATTATGCACACCTGATATAGGGTGTTGATGTCATTAGACCACACCCCTTCTCATTACAGAGATGCACATCACCTAATATGCTTAATTGGTAGTAGGCTTTCGAGCCTATACAGCTTGGAGTAAGACAACATGCATAAAGAGGATGATGTGGTCAAAATACTCATTTGCCTAATAATTCTGCACTCCCTGTATATATATATATATATATATATATATATATATATATATATATATATGCAATATACTTTCATTATTTATTTTTCCCCTTTACCTGTAATTCCATTCTGAAATGTTCAGTTCCTGTTAGAAATGGAAGTGCAGAACACTGTTATATTCAACAGAGCCAATGGCTACACACTATAGTGCCCTATTTATAACTGTCTTTAATTGGCCACAGCAGAGAGGATAACCTAAGTTACAAAATGGCAGCTCCCTAAGGGGCCGATTTATCATGGCCCGAATGGGACTAAATACATCTGTTTTCACGCGAGCCTTCATGCTTGCCGGAAACAGGAGTTAACTTGTCCGCCGCCTCTGAGGCGGCGGACAGCAATCTGCCCGATCACATATGATCAGGTTGAATGCCACCCCCTGCTAGCAGCCAATCTGCAGGGAGTGGCATTGCACAAGCAGTTCACCAAAACTGCTTGTGCAATGATAATTGCCGACAGCGGATCATGTCCGCCAGACACATGATAAATTGGCCCCAATAACTCTACACTTATTTTGTCAATATTTAAACAGCTAATGAAACTTTAAAAAATACATCTACATGTAATTCTTAGACTAATCTTTTCTATGAATGCATCATTCTATTAGTATTTAATGTCCCTTTAGTTATCAAGATTTGTCACCAATAAACATTACAATGTGTCCTGAGGGTACTTATTGTGTTTTGCTTTCCTGTTAATGGTGAAAAAGGTATCTATAATGCATATGCATTATTTTGTACTTGCAAATCATTGATACATCTTTAAATAAAAGTAATTATAAAATGTATTAGTAGTGGATAATCATTTTGTTTAGTTGCATCCCAAAAGTTATGTGATCTTTAACCCATGTGCCCTTCATTTTATTTGTTAAAATTGTGCTTAACTGGGTGGTATAGATTGACTTTAAATTTTTGGCAGGTAATCTTTTAAAGGATTACTTTGTATTTTTTTTTAATTATGATAAAACATCATTAGTTTTAAAAAGTAATAATTACTTAGAGTATTTAATTTGAACCTCTAATTACAAGTTATTTTATTAACAGCACTTTCTCTAAATCTGCAGTTTTTTGCCCTGAGCAAGTGATCTCACAATTTTTTGGTGTAATCTTTAAAAGCTTCTATCCCACAATGCACTGGGCCAGTGTACTATGTAATGGCTAGATTACGAGTTTTGCATTCAGGGGAAAAAGTAGCGTTATCAGGTCCTAACGCTGCTTTTTTACGTCCGCTGGTATTACGAGTCTTGCAGGTTTAGGGGCACCGCACACTTTTTTGACCTTACCGCAAACCAACTTACGTAAATTTCGTAAAGGCTTTTTTCAATGGGACTTGCATAGCGCCGGTATTACGAGTTTGTCCTGAGAGGCCAAAAAGTGAGCGGTACACCCTATACCGCCAAGATTCCTAACGCATTTTAAAGTCAGTAGTTATGAGATTTACACTACAAAGCTATAGCATAAAACTCATAACTAAAGTGCTAAAAAGTACACTAACATCCATAAACTACCTATTAACCCCTAAACTGAGGCCCTCCCGCATCGCAAACACTAAAATAAAATTATTAACCCCTAATCTGCTGCTCCGGACATTGCCGCCACTAGAATAAACATATTAACCCCTGAACCGCCGCACTCCCGCCTCACAAACACTAGTTAAATATTATTAACCCCTAATCTGCCGCACCTAACATCACCGCCACCTACATTATACTTATTAACCCCTACTCTGCCGCTCCAGACATTGTCGCCACCTACATTATACCTATTAACCCCTAATCTGCTGCCCCCAACATTGCCGCCACCTACCTAAATTTATTAACCCCTAATCTGCCGTCCCCAACGTTGCCGCCACTATTCTAAATTTATTAACCCTTTAAACCTAAGTCTAACCCTAACACCCCCTAACTTAAATATAATTTGAAATAAATCTAAATAAAATTATTATACCTAAATTATTCCTATTTAAAACTAAATACTTACCTATAAAATAAACCCTAAGCTAGCTACAATATAACTAACTAGCTTAGGGTTTATATTTATTTAACAGGCAAGTTTGTATTTATTTTAACTAGGTAGAATAGTTACTAAATAGTTATTAACTATTTACTAACTACCTATCTAAAATAAATAAAAATTTACTTGTAAAATAAAACCTAACCTAGGTTACAATAACAAATAACACTACACTACAATTAAATAACTTACCTAAATTAAATACAATTAAATAAATTAAATACAATTAGCTAAATTACAAAAACAAACACTAAATTACAGAAAATAAAAAACAAATTACAAGATCTTTAAACTAATTACACCTAATCTAAGAGCCCTATCAAAATAAAAAAAAATAAAATAAAAAAAAAAAAACCCTAGCCTAAACTAAACTATCAATAGCCCTTAAAAGGGCATTTTGCGGGGCATTGCCCCAAAGAAATCAGCTCTTTTACCTAAAAAAGAAATACAAACAACCCCCCAACAGTAAAACCCACCACCCACACAACCAACCCTCCCAAATAAAACCCTAACTTAAAAAACCTAAGCTCCCCATTGCCCTGAAAAGGGCATTTGGATGGGCATTGCCCTTAAAAGGGCATTTAGCTCTATTGCTGCCCAAAGCCCTAACCTAAAAATAAAACCCACCCAATACACCCTTAAAAAATCCTAACACTAACCCCCGAAGATCCACTTACCGGGAGAAGTAATCATCCAAGCGGCAAGATGTCCTCAACGAAGCCGGCAGATGTGGTCCACTAGATGGGCAGAAGTGGTCCTCCAGACGGGCAGAAGTCTTATTGGATTGGAACAGCCAATAGAATGTGAGCTCAATCCTATTGGCTGATTGCATCAGCCAATTTGATTTTTTCAACCTTAATTCTGATTGGTTGATAGAATTCTATCAGCCAATCGGAATCTAAGTGACGCCATCTTGGATGACTTCATTTAAAGGTACCTTCATTCAGCAAGAAGACATCAATTGAAGAGGATGCTCCGCGCCGGATGACTTGAAGATGGAGCCGCTCCGCGTTGGAAGGATGAAGATAGAAGATGCTGTCTGGGTGAAGACTTCTGCCCGTCTGGAGGACCACTTCTGCCGGCTTATTTGAGGACATATTGCCGCTTGGATGAAGGCTTCTCCGGGTAAGTGGATCTTTGGGGGTTAGTATTAGGATTTTTAAGGGTGTATTGGGTGGGTTTTATTTTTAGGTTAGGGCTTTGGGCAGCAATAGAGCCTAATGCCCTTTTAAGGGCAATGCCCATCCAAATACCCTTTTCAGGGCAATGGGGAGCTTAGTTTTTTTTAGTTAGGGTTTTATTTGGGGGGTTGGTTGTGTGGGTGGTGGGTTTTACTGTTGGGGGGGTTGTTTGTATTTCTTTTTCAGGTAAAAGAGCTGATTTTTTTGGGGCAAGACTTAGGTTTAGGGGTTAATAATTTAGAAAAGTGGGTGCGACGTTGGGGATGGCAGATTAGGGGTTAATAAATGTAGGTAGGTGGCGACGATGTTAGGGGTGGCAGATTAGGAGTTAATAAATATAATATAGGTGTTGGCGATGTTGGGGGCAGCAGATTAGGGGTTAATAAGTATAATGTAGGTGGCGGCGATGTAGGGGGTGGCATATTAGGGGTTAATAAGTGTAAGATTAGGGTTGTTTAGACTCGGGGTTCATGTTAGGGTGTTAGGTGTAAACATAATATGTGTTTCCACATAGGAATCAATGGGGCTGCGTTACAGAGTTTTACGCTGGTTTTTGGAAGGTGTTAGACTTTTTCTCAGCCGGCTCTCCCCATTAATGTCTATGGGCAAATTGTGAATGAGCACATACAACCAGCTCACCGCTCACTTAAGCAGCGCTGGTATTGGAGTGCAGTGTGGAGCTCGATTTTGCTCTACGCCCACTTCTTGCCTGTTAACGTCGGGTTGATAAAAACCCGTAATACCAGCGCTGCAGGTAAGTGAGCGGTGAGAATAAACTGCAAGTTAGCACCGCACCCATGTTACCGCAAAACTCGTAATCTAGCCGTTAGTGTGTTAGCAGGTAAGGAAGCATATTACAAGTTGAAAGTAAATTGCTTGCATGAAAGTGAAAGCCATTGCATGATAACTTTAAGACTTCGGTTATCGTGACCGCACTAATGTTTTCTACCAATGGAGCACGCAAACTGGTAAAAAATGTAACACTTACAGCTCGCAGGGTAACCCAACATGCATTAGATCAACTGCAATAATCCAAAATTAGTTATGAATATCTGGCATCCTAATTTATCTTTTTATATATATATATATATATATATATATATATATATATATATATATATATATATATATATATATATATATATATATATATATATATATATATATATATATATATCTGTGTGTGTATACATTCAACTATGTGTTGATATGTGTATATATATGTATGTATATACATATATACCCATGTATACATATATGAGTGTAACTGATCATTTTAATGTATTTATGTTGTGTTTGGTGCAACTTTTTATTTAGCCCTATCCCTTTATGTGAGGACTTCAGCTGCGCTAACCTCACTAGTGCAAATTTAGTTTGCGTTTGTGCAGCCACGTTTACTTCCAACTAGTAATACATGCACAATTTGTAATCCAGCCCTTAAAAGGGATATGGTATATGACAAAGTGTTTGACTGGGAAGTGCTCCAATGTGTGTGTGTGTGTGTGTCTATCTAGCCATCTGTCTGTGCTCCAGGTATAATTATCTTTCTGTTAACTTCCTATAGAAGTCATATAGCTTTATCTATCATGGCTTTCATGTCTCATCACTATACCTGTGACTGAATACCCTGATTGTTTTTTGCCTGATTATCGGCAACTTCTTTACCCTTATTTACTGTTTCAGTTCCTAAATATGATACTACTTGTGGTACTGGACTGTGCTTAATCAAAACTGCTATATTTTAACATTTTGCTCTTTACAAACCTTTGTATGAGGTTTAATGCTGGGGACTAGAGAGGGGGTTTTATGTAGTATGAAACTAACATTAAAGGGATACTAAACCCAATTGTTTTCTTTCATAATTTAGATAGAGCATGCAATTTTAGGTAACTTTGTGATTTACACTTATAAAAAAATTGTATTCATTGTCTTTGTATCTTTATTTGAAAAGCAGTAATCTAAGCTTAGTAGCCAGCCCATTTAAAATGTAGCCACCAATCAGCAAGCGGTGGTGAACCAAAAATGTGCCAGCTCCTAAGCTTTCATTCCTGCTTTTTCAAACAAAGATAAAGAACGATGAAAAATTGATAATAGGAGTAAATTAGAAAGATGCTTAAAATTGCATGCTCTATCCGAATTATAAAAGAAAAAAAAGTAGGTTTAGTATCCCTTTAATAAGTGTTAATGCTTGATGATATCACTGCATCATGCATCAATAGTTTTAAGCCAATTGTATTGTCCCCATTATTTGAAAATTCATGCAAACTGACATCTAGATTACAAGTTTTGCGGTATGGTGCAGTACGGCTATACTGCTGAAAAATTGCCCATTGCATGTGGAATGGCAAGTCTCTCGTATTACAAGTTGCGGCGGTATAGCTATACCGCAAGCGTTTTAGCCTGTAACGCAATTCTCCATTCCGCACTCAAAAAATGACGAGTTCAGTATTTTCATAGTGTCGTATTACAGGTTGTGCATTCTGGTTAAAATGCAAGCATTATGGTCTATACCGCCGCAATCCATTCTGCAATCTAAGACCAGTAGTTATGGATTTTGCAAAACAAAAATGTTTCACTAAACTCATAACTAAAATGTTACAAAGTACACTAACACCCATAAACTACCTATTAACACCCAAACCTCCACCCTCCTCCATCGCAAATAATATATTAAACTTATTAACCCCTAATCTGCCGCCCACCCACCCACATAGCCAACACTACATAAAGCTATTAACCCCTAAGGTGCCGCCCCCCACATTGCTACTCCTATAGTAAATATATTAACTCCTAAACCGCCACATCGCTAATACTAAACTAAACTATTAACCCCTAAACCACCGGCCCCTCACATCTCAAATCACTAATTTAAAACTATTAACCCCTAAACCTAACACCCCCTTAACTTTAAATTAAATTTACAATATAACTAACTTAAAATAAATATAAACTTAACTGTGAAATAAAAAAAAACTAAGATTAAACTATAAATAAACCTAACATAACTATTTTAATACAATAAACTACAAATAAAAAAAAATTACAAGATTAAAATAACCTAACACTATTCCGCTTTGCGCCACTGGGATGAAGATAGAACATGCCCTTGCGATGGAGGAAGATGTTGCCGCCTGGTTGAAGACTTCTCGCTGTCTGGATGAAGATGGATGTCCGGACTTCAGGAACTGTGAGTAGATTTCCTGGGGTTAGTGTTAGTTTTTTTTTTTGGGTGTTTTTTAATTTTTTAGTTTAGGGCTTTTTTATTTTAATGGACAGTAAAAGTGCTGAATGCCCTTTTAAGGATAATGTCCATAAAAATGCACCTTTAGGGGCATGGGTAGCTTAGGTTTTTTTTAGACTTAGGTTTTTTTTTTTATTTTGGGGGTTGGTTGGGTGGGGGGTAATGTTAGGGGGGACATTGTAATTTTTTAATGTAAAAGAGCTGTTTAACGTAGGGCCCCTTTAAGAGCTATTGGTAGTTTATTGTTAGGTTAGGGGGTGTTTTTATTTTGGGGGTCTTTTTTGTTTTTGTAGGGCTATTAGATTAGGTGTCATTTTTATTATTTTGAATAATTTTGTTTATTATTTTTTGTAATCTTAGTGTTTTTTTTATTTTTCGTAATTTTAGTGTTTGTTTTTTTGGTAATGTTAGATTTTTTTATTTTTTTCATAGTGTTAGGTTTTTTTAAATTTGTAAAAAAAAATTCCGTAGTGTTAGGTTATTTTAATCTTCTAATTTAGTTTTTTTTGTTATTTATAGTTTATTTTATTTTATTAAAATAGTTATGTTAAGTTTATTTATAGTTTAATCTTATTTTATTTTTTCATAGGTAAGTTTTTATTTATTTTAAGATAGTTATATTGTAAATTTAATTTAAAGTTAGGTTGTGTTATGTTGAGGGGTTAATAGTTTAATTTAGAGATTTGCAATGTTGTGGGCTGGCGGTTTAGGGGTTAATAGGTTTATTATAGGAGTAGCGATGTGGGGGCGCCGGTTTAGGGGTTAATAGATTTATTTAGTGTCGGCGATGTCGGGGCGGCGGTTTAGGGGTGAATATGTTTATTTAGGTGTTAACAATGCGGGTGTGCAGTGGATTAGGGGTTAATAAGTTTATTTAGTGTCTGCGATGTCGGAGGCGGCAGATTAGGGGTATTTAGACTAGGGGTTTATGTTAGGGTGTGAGATTTATCAAAATATTTCTTTACCCCGTAGACATCAATGGGGATTGCGTTATGGCGATCGCAATTCCACGATCGCAGGTTTTTCTCTCCATTGATGTCTATGGGGGAAAGTGTAAACAAACATGTAAAGTCAGGCCTTAGGTTTTGTGCGGTATGGAGCTTATCGCACCATACCGCGCGAAGGTTTTTCAGTAACTTGTAATGGCTGCGCTATGGAGAGTGCGATACCGCTCATTTTTTTGCGTTATTTACGCACTCGGTTTAGCGCACAACTTGTAATCTTGGTGAGAGTAAGCAACTGAAGGAAATGTCTAACCAGAGTGATGCATATGTAGCTATGAATTTGGTATTTACATGGTAAAGTAAGTTTATGTATTTATGGATTGTTATTTCCCTTTTACTACTAGTCCTTTGAACATCTCGTTATTTTAAAACATAATATCTCTTTTTTTATTGTGATTTTAATATATATATAAATCTTGTTTTTAAGTTTTACTATTAAATGATACGTAGTCATTGTACATAGTGTAAACGAATAATGTGATCTTGATTGTTTGTCAGATAAAGGATTTCAGGTTGCATTTAATTCTCAATTAAGAACATAAATATTGTGTGCCTAAAAATGTAATTCTTTTCTATTTCTAAATCTGTGGAAATATAATTTATTTAATATTTAATTTGTGACATTGGGTACCCCCTGCCTATTAAAGGTGTTAAAAATGCCAACATTGAAATGTGCATGGGTAGATTTCAATTTTAAATTGAAACATTTTGCAATATACTTCCATTAGAAAAAATGCTTCTAGTAAAAAGTAATTCCTGTTTTTCAGCAGCATATACACATATGCTGTGAGAGCGTATGCACCAGCATTCAAGCTTAGAGAGCTAGTGATAGTGTGCATTATGGCTGTGATGCTTGGGCATCTGCATCTGTGCATATGCTGCTGAAAAACAATTATAACTTTATTATATTTTTTATGTATTTTATTTGATTTTCATAGTACAAAAGTAACAATGCACCATACGGTGTTCAACACATCCCATAAACTTAGAAACATAATACAAGAATAGCAATAAAAAGATAGGTAATGTAACCCGCAAGAGGTCATTACCTCTATCACAAAATTACGAAGTAATGCACAGGAACAGAGGCAAGAAACAATAAAAATGCCTAAATGTGTTCCAGTTGGGGATGGGGGGGAGGGGAAAGAGATGAGAAAGAATGGGGGGAGGTGGTAGTGGGAGGATCAGGGGGAACAAAAGTGTCGTCCTACCTTCTGTCTAGGTTAATCTCGGAGAGTTGAAATTAGTTGTAGTAATACTCCTGATAAGTATAAGTATAGGGGCATGGGGGGTTGCCTAAGATCTGGATGTGGTGATCCCTATATGTCTAGGTTTGGGAGCCAGTGGGTGTCAAACCTCGATTTCCACTCAGCCCATATCATTTCAAATAAGTCTACTTTTCCAGCGGAAAATAAAATATTCCTCTCCATTGAGAGTACAAGCTTAACTATACCAGACCATGGCAGGGGATTTAGCTTTTTCCAGGATTTAGCTATTGAAAGCTTTACTGCAGAGAAAAGGTAGATACATAAATAACCTTGATACTAAGGCAATCCGCATATACCTATATGAAGTAGGGCTATCTATGGGGTTCTAGAAAATGCTATTCCTACACCGGATAGTAGGGAGAAACAAGCGCTCAAGAGTGGCTTAATCTTGGGGCAGCTCCACCAAATGTGAGTCATGTCGCCTGTCTGACTGCAGTTTCTCCAGCATAGGGGTGTGGTTAAGGGGAACAGTTTGGCTAATCTAGTCGGGACATAATACCAATGGGTGAGAAGTTTAAAGTACGTCTCATATATGATGACACAATGTAGGGCTTGTTTTGTGAGTGTGAACGTACGCTGCCAGTCTTTACTGGGTATGGATATATGGAGTTTTTGTTCCCACTTTAAAATATTGGAGGCTTTATCATCTGGTGCAGCGTCATCCATTAAGTTATAATGGACAGACATAGGTTTTCCTAGTCGGAGCCCCTGTTTCCACCAATTTTACCACAGGGTGCGTTGGCGAGTTGAAGAAGGTCGGAACCCCCAACTAGACAGTAAACTTGTTACTCTAGTGTGTTCGAAGGTTAAGTAGGGTGGGATCGGGGCTGTGGCTCTAAGCTGATCTAGCGTAGTAAATGAGTCTGCTTGATTAGATGACCACATGTCTGCAACCCTCACAATGCCCAGTCTTGCCCATGTGGCTGCATGCAAATTGGGTAGTTCTGTCAGGAGACCAGAGATGGAGGTGATAGGGGAAGGGTGGGGCGCAACATGTTTATAGTGCTTAAGCTGTTCCCATGTGGCCAGGCATTCTTTGATGATAATGTTGTCTATTGCTAGAGTCCGTCTATAATGTGGAGGGGTCCATATAAGGTCTTTCAGGAATACCTGGTGAGGTAGCAAGGCTTGTTCTAATGACATCCACTTACTGTTAGAATCATTGACGCCCCATTGTGAGATGTGCGTGAGCATTGCCGCCCCAAAATATCGAGTTATTGATGGGGAGGCCACCCCCCCCCATGCACTCTTGGAAATTGGAGGGTTTTATGCGCTATTCTAGGGGGCTTGCCTTGCCATATATATCTGGTAAATTCAGTTTGGAACTGAAGTAGAGTATGCTTGGGCACTCAAATCAGGAAGCACCTAAATAAGTAAGTTTGCTTGAGGAGAAAGCTCATTTTAATGGCTGCCACTCTCCCCAGCCATGATACCGATATGTAGTTCCATTTATGTTTTAGCGATCTTAGTTCTGACAAGAGAGGTTGATAGTTAGCTTTAACAACTGTAGGTATATCATGTGACTGCTTAACTCCTAGGTGTGTGAAGTGGGAGGTCCTAATGACAAACTTATATTGATCTTGTATATATTTGGCCACCTCATCAGGAAAACTCCTCAGAAATACCTCTGTTTTATGTTGGTTAAGTTTAAAGTGGGAAGACTACCAAACTTCTCTAGAGTCTCCAGTAGTCTGGGTATGGTTTGTAAAGGTTTGGAGGAGAAGACTGTGGTGTCGTTGGCAAAATGTGCCACCTTATGGGTCTTTCCATGAATGGTTATTCCCTCAAGTGTATGGTCTTTTCTAATTTGAGCTGCCAAAGGCTATATCGCTAGGGCAAATAACAGCGGAGAAAGGGAGCATCCCTGTCACGTCCCGTTGGAAATGGGGAAGGGAAGTGAGCTGAATCCCAGTCCTCTAACCAAGGCTATAGGGTGAGAGTAAAGTGCTTTAAAGGCCTGGATCATTCGTTCTGGAAATTAAAAGATTTCCAGGACCTTCCATAAGTACTCCCAGCGAACCCGGTCAAACGCCTTCTCAGCGCCAAGGGAGATAACTGCCTATTTAATCTGTTAGATTACGTAAAAGAATATTTAACAATCTCCTAGTATTATCCGGGCCCTCCCTACCCAGGATGAAACCCACCTGGTTGGGATCTATGAGGCCAGGTAACAGATTAGAAATTCTGTTTGCGAGTAATTTTGAGTAGATCTTAATATCCGAGTTGATGAAAGAGATCGGGCTGTAATTTGTGCAAAGTGCAGGGTCTTTATCTGGTTTTGGGATGGTAATTATTGACGCCTCGAGGAACTCTTTACGAAAAACACCTTCAGTGTTTGCTAGTGTTAAAAAAACTAAGCAGCAACGGTGAGAGTTCCTGAATATAAGTTTTATAAAAAAAATACTGTATACCCGTCAGGCCCGGGAGCTTTAAGAGGTTTTAAATTTTTAATGACACATTTTATCTCTTGGAGCAGGAAGGGGTTATTAAGGGACTCTTTTTGATCTGTGTTAAGGGAGGGAAGCTGTAGAGAGGTTAGAAAGGAGCTGATAGCCTCAGAGGGGGCAGGGTTAGTAGACTCTTTATCCTGTATATTGTACAGCAACGAATAGTATTCACTAAATTGCTGGTCTATTTGGGAAGGGAGTCTAAAGCTCTGATCACCTTTTTTAATAATGTGGATTAGAGAGGTGCCTACCCCTTGTCTGAGTCTATTGGCTAGGACAGTATTGGCTTTATTGCCTTTAGTGTACATGGTTTGTTTTAGTTTGAAGAGGTTAGCTTGTGTCCTTTTAAACTCAATCTGACGGATGTGGAGCCTAATTTCTTTAATTTTGTCTCTCAGGCCTAACGAGTCAGATGTATGCTGTTGTTGTTCTAGTTCCCTTAATTTGCAGTACACCTGTGAGAGAGATAGACCTGCCTGTTTCCGCAAGGACGCTTGTTTTTTTATGATGAGGCCTCTTATGGTGGCCTTAAATGCCCCCCAGATTATGTCATCCCTGAGTTGAGGAGTCTTGCTTGTCTTAATATTAAATACAATTTCCTTTCTCAGTTCTTCCCTGAAAGGGATGTCTGAGTGGATGTGGTGGGGGAGTCCCCAAAAAGGCCTGGTCTGGGCTGTGTCAAAGGAATGTATGTCAATTAGGAGTTGGTCATGATCTGACCAGGGACAGATAGAGATGGTGACCACATTTACCGAATCCAGGGTATCCGTGTGGGAACAAATGTAGTTGAGTCTCGAATAGGTGGCATGTGGGTGAGAGAAGTGGGTGTAATCTCTCTCCGAGGTGTGGAGCGAACCGCCATATATCAAAATAACCGTACTGTGTCATTAAAGTTCTGAATCTACCGCTTACAGGGTTTAATTTAGGATGTTTTAATTTGGCAGACTTAGTCTTCCTATATAATTTGTTGTCCCATACCATATTAAAGTCTCCTGCTAAAATCACTCTACCCTGTTTGAGTTCTATTTTCCCTAGGATTTTCTTCAAGTATCTAGGCTGAGGTGTGTTCGGGAGGTATGCAGAGATTAGTGTGTATGGGACATGGTCAAGGGTACATATCAAAATTAGAAATCTGGCTTGGGGATCTCTAAATATGTGGATAAGCTTGAAGGCCACTCTCTTGTGTACCAAAATGGCAACACCTCTAGCTTTTTTAGTGTAGGAGGCTTCTTCAAAAATGGGGTAATCTCTAGAGATGACTGTGGGTTGGGCACCCGCCAGAAGATGTGTTTCCTGAAGGAGCACAACATCTGCTCTGTGGTGTTGCAAGGATCTAGCAAGAAGGCTCCTCTTTCCTATGGTGTTTAATCCCCTAACATTATGTGTAAGGAATCTAAGGGGGGCCATAGGCTCTCCAAAAGGTCACAGCACTAAGAGAAGGGGAACTTATTCCAAAGTGGGGTTATTTAGGGTGGGTATTTTGTTAAGGTTAAAAGTAGGGTATAGCAGGGGGAAGGGGTGTGTGTGGGGGGGATTGGTGGAAATAGTCCACCTATTTGGGACCCTAGTATGGGCACCTAAATTGGGGGGGAGCAAGTGTGAACCTAGCAATTGAGGCTGAGAAAGTCAGCCCCGCTCTTAGAAATAAAATACAAAAGTATAAACAAGCCTAACTAACTGTAACAGGCATAATACACAAAAACATTTAAACATAACTCAGAGTCAAAGTGTCCCTTTTAGAGGTATTAATGTTTCTCAGGTCGGTAGGGCCTGGGGTCTTAATGATTGGTCTGATAGGTTGGACTTTTGTCGCTTTGGCCCACGTTCTTTTAGAGACCATTCTGGAGCTGATGCCCTTAGCTTAGAGGAAGTTACTGACCCTTGCTGTTCCAGTTCAATCAGAATACCCCAGTTTGCCAAAAGGGTACTGCCAAGTGAAGGATAGGAGACAACATGCGTTGTATTATCCTTTGTGATAATGAGCTTACTAGGGAAGCCCAATCTGTATTTAATGTTGGCCTTCCATAATTCCATGGTCAGGGGAGCATAAAGCCTCCGTTGTTGCAGAGTGTGGGCAGATAGATCCAGCAGCAATTGGATGTCCTTGAATGCGTCCGATAGCGTGGGTTTGCTGAATGCAGCCTGCATCAGGCAATCCTTAAATGTAAAGTTATGAAAACACACCACCACATCCCGTGGTTTGTCCGAAGACATCGATCTCTGTCTAAGGGCTCTATGTGCCCATTCCATGGTGTGCGAGTTACCCTCCAGGGGACCCAAAAGTTCTGAAAAAAGAGATTTAAGGAATCCTTGCAGCTCGCTTGTGGAAACGCTTTCTGGTATGCTTCTAAATCAAACATTGTTCCTTCTAGCTCTATCTTCCATGTCCGCGAGCTTCAACTCCAGTTGAGTTATTTGGTCGGCCAAGTTCTCGGCATAAGAGAGTAAGTTGGAGTGGTCAGTAGCAAGATCGTCATGTTGTCTCAGCAATGTCTTTTCTGAGCTCTGCTGAGCTGTGTTGTATTACAGTTGTAATAGATTTAGTTTGTGCTGCAAACATTTTCTTTAGGGTGTTTTCAGTGATATAATGTTGTAGATGGGCCGTGGATTGGGCGCTAGACTGAGAGCCCTCATCCTGAGAGTCCTGATCACTACCCATTCTCTCACCCTGGACAGGGTTAGTGGATCGCTGAGAAAAATGGTCCAGGACTGTTTTCTTAGCAACTGTAGGGTTTTGGGATGCCTCCTCAAAGTGTGTGGCATTTTAAAATGGGACATGGGGACCTCTGTTCACCTCAGTGCAGTAACACAGCTACCTTCTCATGACCTACGACACAGAGGAAGGGGGAAGAGGATGTGGTGGTGACCAACCTAGATGAGCTAGGTCAGAAAGGAGAGAGAGAGATTGTATCTGATAAGCCCACACACCTATATTAATATTTTCTATAGCACTGGCAATAACACAGCAACATTACACCAATACAGCTGTAAAAAACAGTGTCACAGCTCCTCAGTTTATCACTCCAAGGAACCGCCTAATGCCCAAGGACACACTACTCCCCCCTCAGGACAAAAGGAAGGGATAAGGAGATGAGGAAGCGACCAGCCTGGAAAACCAGGCCGGAAGGGGGGAGGGGGGAATGTGGACTCAGAGGCGCACAGTACCCAGATAAATAGTAAAGAACTGCAGCTACAATCGTTACAGTGTATACAAACAAGTATGGCACCTGAAATAGCAAAAATAGGTTAAGTGTTATTTAAGGGGTACAATACTTAGGCAATATTACACTCTGGGCTTAATCACCAGAGACATATAAGCTGGCGCAGCAGCAGATTTGTATGAAAGGTCCGTAGTAAGTACTCCAGGGCCCTCTGAAAGATGAAGGTTGTCGTCTGCTTAACCTGTGACACTGAAAGTCTAGGCCCATGAGATAGGGTATGAAAGGGCTGTTCCATCTATATAGACTCCTTTAGAGAAGATGGTGTAGACTCAGTTGGGGCAGGGTAAGCCCGGGGTAAAAAAGTTAAGAAACTCCAACCACTCCCATCAACATTCAAAGCAAGTTTGGTGTGGATAACAATCTCAATACTATATACCAGTTAGGCCCACTAGCATATTGAATAAAAAGTGGGGTTTACTGTGACCAATATCCAGTGATAACACTTTAAGGTGACCCCTCTTTGTATAGCTATGCAATCAGTATAACGGGAGAGGGCTTATACTCCTGTGCCCCTTGCTTTTGGTTTATGTAAAGAAGGTCTCTAATAAAAGGGCAGTCCTAGCTAGTGTAGGCCTCAGGTACAGACCCCTTGGGAAAAGCAGGTTATCTCCACTGCTCCTAGAGGTTGGTTGTAAACTCCAGCAGGCACTTAAATGTAGCACTTGAGAATTAAGACTGGGCTCTGTGAAGGGTAGGTGTAGTGCACCTATAAATAAATTTAGTCCCAGGTCCTGAATGTACTTCCCCCAGCAAGTATTCAGAAATTGAGTGGAGTTACCACAGCACCCTTTGCCAAAAATCAGGTATTTTAAACTTCCAATGTGAGGCTAACAAGTTCAAAGGTATACCCCACCTGAGATTATGGGAATGCAACTGTTCCCCCTGTGAGATGTAGCTGCTGGTCTCAGTATGAAAAGGAACTGGGGAGGTCCAGTATGGAGCCTAAGCTTGTGGTGCAGGTGAGGATAGAACCGGGCTAATATATGGTTGGAAAGAGTCAGCAGCCACCCTTGCAGTGGCATAATAAGGCAGTCCTCAGTGGGTAACCTAAAATAGTAATTTAAACTCTGGCCTGGGAAATAAGCCCTGCAAGTAGTATAGCATTTATGTGTCTCTGTTATGGTATGTGCGTGGAGCGGGACTCACCAGTAGCTGCGTGGAGACCTATATAATAGAGATCCAGCCAATGCGACAGCTGCAGGCCCAGGGAGCCCGAGATAGAGGCTCCCGTTGCTGGGGTAGAGTGGGTACTGATATCCTAGATGACACAAGGCAGTGATTTCATCCAGGCGCACAGAGATGCTAGAGCTCCTTTACAGGCCTCAGATCATAGATGGCCGCCGTTCACGCCACTCAGCTCTGTCTCCTCTTCTTTGGTCAACCGAGGAGGGGGCCAATCTAGCAACCCCCTGAGTCACCTTACACACCAGAAGGGTACCCTCGTCAGCGCTCTCTGTAGTTCGGCAGACCAGGTAGGTCGCAGCGGGTCTGAAGTGTTGGCAGTTCACAAACAGGGGGCCTCAGGATCCTTAAGCAATAGCGCCGACCTGGAACACAAACTATCGCCTGCTTTTATATTTTGACCCTCTCTCTTCACCGGGAATGTCCTCCGGAGCTCCGGAGTGGAGCCCCAACCCTCCGGAGCCCAGGACTCGCACAGATTTGGCTTAGAGGGATGCCAGCTTAATATAATATTGCTCCTGCCGGTACTCACCTTCCCTTAAGGAGGTGGTGTGTCCAGAAAATGTTTAAAATAAATAAGGAAGGAGAAGACTGTTGTGGGTATCGTCCCCGAGGTTCCCCTAATGTTGAAGGAGTTTTAGGATTGAAAAACAAACTTAATTTGCTATGTTATACACTTTGTGTGTTCAGAGCTCTGCATTCAAGCGTCCACACCGATAAGCAGTTAGCTCCGTCTCCCACAATTATAACTTTTACTAGAAGCATTTTTGCTAATGGAAGTATAATGCACACATGCACTTTCAATTTTGACATTTATATCCCTTTAAATACTGGATAGTTAAAAATTTAATTGGATACAGAGTGTGTGAACTGTAGTCACTGGTGGCAAAGTAAATTATCCTAACTTGTTTTCAGTATAGTTTAAACCTGTGTATGACAATGTTTGTTTTACTGGATTGTCATTACTGAAAACTGCAACAAGTTAACCTCTTGCTGTCTCAATTTCTGTGCATAATCTTACTGTGATTATTAGAAAGTGTTAAAGTTTAACCTTTCATTACCTTTCTGTACAAGACACTGCTTGTTTTATTGGATTATGCTTATTGAAAAAAAATACAGTTTAACCATTTGCTGTCTGATTAACTGCATATTGCCCTTCTTTGCTCTCTATACTATAATTGTAGCCATCTGCAACTATTTCTAATTGTATACAAATACAATGTTAAAACATAACCATATTGTATTGAATATATAAAGCTTATATAGGGGTTTATCCCCAGAGAGGCATTTGCCATAAACCAAGTTAAGGAAACTACAGTAAAAATCCATGTCACTTGTTCTATAACAATGCAGCTCAGTTGTACAATAGACAGTCACAATCTACTTACATATACAAAGTCTTTACAAATCAGTTATTAAACAAAAACAGACAAACATCTATTAGAAGCATAGCAAGATAAATACCCATGAATAATCAACTTAAAAGAAAGGTGAATTCAAAATCTAGTCAGGTTTTGAGTTTTTAATTCACAATCAGGTAGATTACGGGTTATGCACGTTAGAGGGTTTTTTAACGAACAAAAGTTGAGTTATTTCACCCTCCATAGAGCTGTCATTACAAGTTTATAAAAAAAAACACCTTGTGTGTGCGATATGGAATGAAAAGCTATGTAACGCAGCCCCATTGATGTCTACGGGAAAAAAAGTAACATTTAAACCTAACACCCTAACATAAACCCCACGTCTAAACACCCCTAATCTGCCGCCCCCAACATTGCCGACACCTACATAAAGTTATTAACCCCTAATCTGCCGCTCCCGATATCGCCGCTACCTAAATAAATTTATTTACCCCTAATCTGCCGCTCCCGATATCGCTGCCACTATGCTAAAATTATTAAACCCTATTCCCCTGCACCCCAACATCACCCACGCTTTAATAAATCTATTAACCCCTATCCTGCCGCTCCCTGACATCGCTGCCACTAAATAAAGTTATTAACCCCTAAACCTCAGGCCTCCCACATCACTACGACTAAATAAACCTATTAAACCCCTAAATGGCCAGCCCCCCACATCACAACAACCTAAATTAAACTATTAACCCCTAAACCTAACCCTAAACCTAACCCTAACCGTAACCCTAACCCTAACACCCCCTAAATTTAACATAATTAAAATAGAGCTAAATTAAAGATACAATTATTAACTAAATAATACCTATTTAAAATTAAATACATACTTACCTGTGAAATAAAACCTAAGCTAGCTACAATATAACTAATAGTTATATTGTAGCTAGCTTAGGTTTTATTTTTATTTCACAGGTAAGTTTGTATTTATTTTAACTAGGTAGAATAGTTACTAAATAGCTATTAACTATGTACTAACTACCTAGTTAAAATAAATACAAACTTACCTGTGAAATAAAACCTAAGCTGCCTTACACTAAAACCTACCATTACAAAAAAAAAGCCTACCATTACAAAAAATAAAAAACCTACCATTACAAAAAATAAAAAACACTAAATTTACAAAAACAAAAAAACACTAAAATTACAAAAAATAAAAAACCTACTATTACAAAAAATAACAAACTAAATTATCCAAAATAATAAAAATTATTCCTATTCTAATATCCTGTTAAAAAAAACACCCCAAAATAAAAAAGCCTAATCTATAATAAACTACCAAGGGCCCTTAAAGGGCCTTTTGTAGGGCATTGCCCTAAAGATAACAGCTCTTTTCCTAGAAAAGATAAACAAACACAGTATACAAACCCCCACCCCCCAAACCCACAAAATAATAATAAAGTAAAACCTAATCTACCCATGGCCCTGAAAGGGCATTTGTATGGGCATTCCCCTTAAAAGGGCATTCAGCTCTTTTCCCTGCCCTTAAAAGGGCATTCAGCTCTTTTATGAAATGCCCAACCCCTATTCTATAAATAAAAACCCACCCCAAAACGAATTATTCCTATTCTAATACCCATTTAAAAAAAAAAAACAACCCAAAATAAAAGAAACCTAATAATGTTAGAATTTGTTAAACTTTCTTGGGTGGGTTTTTTTTTAGTTTAGGGTTTGGGCTTTTCTTAAAAGAGTTAAATGCCATTTTCAGGGCAATGTAAAAGAACTAAATGCCATTTTAAGGGCAATGCCCATACAAATGCCCTTTTCAGGGCAATGGGTAGCTTAGGTTTTTGTTAGAGTTAGGTTTTTTTTATTTTGGGGGGGTTGGTTGGGTGGTGGGTTTTACTGTTGGGGTCTTTGTATTTTTTTTACAGGTTAAAGAGCTCATTAACTTAGGGCAATGCCCTACAAAAGGCCATTTTAAGGGCTATTGGTAGGTTTATTATAGTGGCAGCGGTGTCGGGGAGCGGCGGAATAGGGGTTAATAACTTTAGTATAGTGGGGGCGATGTCGGCGGATGGCAGATTAGGGGTTAATAATATTTAAATAGTGTTTGAGATGCGGAAGGGTGGCGGTTTCGGGGTTAATAACTTTATTATAGTGGTGACGATGTTGGGGAGTGGCGGAATAGGGGTTAATACATTTTATTAGTGGCGGCGATGTCAGGAGAGGCTATTAGATAACTTGGAATGGCAACAAAGCATTAGTGAGTGTTCATTTTGGCATAGATTACAAGTGGAGCACAAAATTGCGATTTTGCGAGAGCAATATTTGTGCTTCATTTAGTAATACCAGCACATGAAAATGTGAGCTGGTATTACAAGTTAAGCGCAACCTCATGTTCGCATTGCCGGGGGATCGGCATTCTCATGCACAGAGCAGGGGGTAAGTCGCGCAGCAAATTAAAAATATATATGTCATTGAATATATACATATATATTTAAGTATTTACACATATTAACACTTAAATAAGGTGATTTTAAAATCTACTCAGGTTTTTTTAAACTCTACGCTCTGCACCTGTTGTTGACTAGCAAGTCTTAGATATAAATGTATAAACACAAATATATTTTTCAAATATTTTATTTTATCAATAGACCTGTTATAGTTATGTTCTAGAAATCAATGATTACAGATTTATAAAAACAAAAATGTTGCAGGCATAACATATAAACAATGACAACTTAGGGTACTCTTTTGTGTTAATCCTGTCTCTAAATTTAAACCCTCTGTGGATGTTCCTAATAAATCCTTACTCTTTTTTTTTCCCCCAGTCTAATTGGAAACAACAGAAACACAGTTATGTCAAGGCAAAACTCATTTATATAGGGAAAAACCCACAAAGGGCTAGATTACAAGTGGAGCACTATTGTAATGTACCCCTCTAAAGGGGCAAATTTCCCCATTTAGAGGAGCATGTTAAATAACCAGCCATAACAAGTGGCTGGTTAATGCTCCAGTGAGTGCAATTAACCAGAGGTCAGACCTCTGGTTAATTAAAAAAATGGGCCCCAATTGCCCCCAAAATAAAATGGACAGTTCCTTACTTTAAATAAAATAATATTAGCATCTTTATTTATTTATTTTTAAAAACTGTACAAAGCATTTATAAAGTTAAAAATCAGCACTGAAAAGTACCTTTATATTAAGGTCTATGAGGACTGTGTTTTAACTGTAAATATATATGTATATGCTTATATATTTAAGTGTTAATATGTGTAAATACATAAATATATATGTATATGCTTATATATTTAAGTGTTAATATGTGTAAATACATAAATATATATGTATATGCTTATATATTTAAGTGTTAATATGTGTAAATACATAAATATATATGTATATGCTTATATATTTAAGTGTTAATATGTGTAAATACATAAATATATATGTATATGCTTATATATTTAAGTGTTAATATGTGTAAATACATAAATATATATGTATATGCTTATATATTTAAGTGTTAATATGTGTAAATACATAAATATATATGTATATGCTTATATATTTAAGTGTTAATATGTGTAAATACATAAATATATATGTATATGCTTATATATTTATGTGTTAATATGTGTAAATACATAAATATATATGTATATGCTTATATATTTAAGTGTTAATATGTGTAAATACATAAATATATATGTATATGCTTATATATTTAAGTGTTAATATGTGTAAATACATAAATATATATGTATATATTGAATTACATGTATATTTTGAATTTGCTGCGCGACTTACCCCCTGCGCTGTGCTAGGCATGAAAACGCCGATCCTATTGAAGCCTATAGAATGCGAACATGAGGTCGTATTCCCATTGCGCTTATTTTGTAATACCAGCGCACATTTTCATGTGCTGGTATTACTGAATGAAGCACAAATATTGCTCTCGCAAAATCGCAATTTTGTAATCTAGGCCAAAATGAACTCTCACTAATGCTTTGTTGCCATTCCAAGTTATCTAATGCCAATGGCTGCTATGAAAATATATTTGAGAACACATTGTGAATTAAAAACTCACTGAGTACTTTGCTCACATCTTAATTAATTAACCCAATTATGTCTACCGTTTAAATATCAGTCCCTTGCCTTAAACTTGAATCCAGTTATTTAGAAGTGCGATAAAACTATAACTACAATTGCCTTTGTACACATAGGTCCCTTTTCAAACCAAATTCAATAGATGGATACACCTGGAGCTCGTTTCAGAGTTATTGCAACAATTTACTTATTCTTGAGGAGCACTTGAAGAGCTCACTGATTGCTTTTACTAATTAAACATTCCCATGTGCATCCTTCTTCTCCAATCAAGAACGGGTAGATGCAGTACTTGCAGGTGATGCTGAAATAATCTCAAGTCAAACACAATTTTTGAACTGTAAAGACTATAAGTAAAACTTTTCTTTTAATAAGATATTTTTATGATGAATGCATATTTATAAATTAGGTTTCTAACTATAACATGTGCAGGTTTTATACTAACATGCATTTATTGTATATTATATTTTAGTGTTTTAAATTACCCCCCCACACACACACAGACACACACAAAGCACAATCTTAAAGGGACCTTGTAGATTGTTAAGGCTGTGATACACTGCAAGCGATGCGGCGCGAAGCAAAGCAGCCGCTTTGCTCCGCGTCGCATCGCTTCTGAAGTTCAAATATTTCATCTCTGAGCGCTTAGCTACGCGACCTGACGCAGCAGAGTGCTCAGAGATGAAAAGGCAAGACACACTGAGCGCGCACAGCTGCATCTACACGCTGCGCGTCGCTCTGCTTGCAGTGTGTCACAGCCTTAAGAGTAAGTACCTTTAGCACAACTCACTCTGAAATGATATATGTTTAATTATCACAAGGAGGTTAAATGGACAGTTTACACCAATTTGCATTTAACTGCATGTAATAGACACTACTATAAAGAATAATATGCACAGTTACTGATATAAACATCCAGAGTAAAACCTTTTAAAAACTTACATAGAAGCTCCCAATTTAACACTGTTAATGAGATAAGCCTGGGACACCCACTGAAAGGGACTGATAGCAGAACCTCCCCCCTCCCCTGCATATGAAAAGACCCAGTATACAAACAGATGCAGTATGAAGCCTGTATACATCAGTATACATCTAAAACTGTGGGGCTTGGTTAGGAGTCTAAAAATCAGCACGATTGTATTTAAAAATAATCAAATTATACATTTATACAAAAACACACACAGATGGGCTATATAAATGGATCATCTGCAAAACATGTATGCAAAGAAAAATTTAGTGTATAATATCCCTTTAAGTATATACATAAATTCCTGCTCAGGAGAAGCAGAGAACTACTAGTCCTGAGCAGAAATATCTGGTGGGCTAATCGGCAGGGGATTAACACATAGGCCTAGTTTAATAGTAGAGCAAGATATGTTGAGCTCAATAACCCTTCATTGGGTATTAGAAGTTGTTGGTTAAAATGTTTCACCCAAGCATTTAACCATGCCCAATACATATACAGTTGTGCTCATAAGTTTACATACCCTGGCAGAATTTATGATTTCTTGGCCATTTTTCAGAGAATATGAATGATAACACAAAAACTTTTCTTTCACTCATAGTTAGTGTTTGGCTGAAGCCATTTATTATCAATCAACTGTGTTTACTCTTTTTAAATCATAATGACAACAGAAACTACCCAAATGACCCTGATCAAAAGTTTACATACCCTGGAGATTTTGGCCTGATAACATGCACACAAGTTGACACAAAGGGGTTTGAATGGCTATTCAAGGTAACCATCCTCACCTGTGATCTATTTGCTTGTCATTAGTGTGTGTGTATAAAAGGTCAATGAGTTTCTGGACTCCTCCCACTAACAATTTTGGATTCTGAGTCATGAGGAAAGCAAAAGAATTGTCAAAGGATCTGCAGGAAAAGGTAGTTGAACTGTATAAAACAGGAAAGGGATATAAAAAGATATCCAAGGAATTGAGAATGCAAATCAGCAGTGTTCAAGCTATAATCAAGAAGTGGGAAATGAGGGGTTCTGTTGAAACCAAACCACGGTCAGGTAGACCAACTAAAATTTCAGCCAGGAAAATTGTTCGGGATGCAAAGACAAACCCACAAAATAACTTCAGGTGAAATACTGGACTCTCTGAAAACATGTGGTGTGGCTGTTTCAAGATGCACAATAAGGAGGCACTTGAAGAAAGATGGGCTGCATGGACGAGTCTCCAGAAGAAAGCCATTACTATGCAAATTACACAAAGTATCTCTCTTACAATATGCCAAACAGCACAGAGACAAGCCTCAAACCTTCTGGCACAAAGTCATTTGGAGTGATGAGACCAAAGTTGAGCTTTTTGGCCACAACCATAAACGCTACATTTGGAGAGGAGTCAACAAGGCCTATGATCAAAGGTACACCATTCCTACTGTGAATCATGGAGGTGGATTGCTGATGTTTTGGGGATATGTGAGCTACAAAGGCACAGGAAATTTGGTCAGAATTGATGGCAAGATGAATGCAGTATGTTATCAAACTGAACCCCTCATTTTCCACTTCTTGATTATAGTTTGAAAACTGCTGATTTGCATTCTCAATTCATTGGATATCTTTTTATATCCCTGTCCTGTTTTATACAGTTCAACTTCCTTTTCCCGCAGATCCTTTGACAATTCTTTTGCTTTCCCCATGACTCAGAATCCAGAAATGTCAGTGCAGCACTGGATGAAAGAAGCAAGGGTCTGTCAGGAGTCCAGAAACTCATTAACCTTTTGTACACACACACTAATGACAAGCAAACAGATCACATGTGAGGATGGTTACCTTTAATAGCCATTCAAACCCAATTGTGTCAACTTGTGTGCATGTTATCAGGTCAAAATCACCAGGGTATGTAAACTTTTGATCAGGATAATTTGCTGCCATTACGAGTTTTTGAAAAGCTGCCTTTTGCATGCATTATATTTGCAATGAGCTCCATACCGCACAAAATACACGCGCTGCTTTGACGTGCTCGTGCACGCTTTCCCCATAGACATCAATGGAGAGAGCGTGACAGAAAAAAACCTAACACCTGCGATTGCGGAATGAAAAGTTCTGTAACGCAGCCCCATTGATGTCTATGGGGAAAAAAAAGCTACGTTTAAACCTAGCACCCTAACATAAACCCCATATCTAAACACCCCTAATCTGCTGCCCCTGACATCGCCGACACCTACATAAAGTTATTAACCCCTAATCTGCTGCTCCCGATATCGCTGCCACCTAAATAAATCTATTAACCCCTAATCTGCCACTCCCGATATCGCTGTCACTATACTAAAGTTATAAACCCCTATTCCCCCGCACCCCAACATCGCCCACACTATAATAAGGATATTAAATCCTATTCCGCTGCTCCCCGACATCGCCACCACTAAATAAAGCTATTAACCCCTAAAACTCTGGCCTCCCACATCACTACCACTAAATAAACCTTTTAACCCCTAAACCTCTAGCCCCCCACATCGCCACAACCTAAATTAAACTATTAACCCCTAAACCTAACCGTAACCCTAAACCTAACCCTAACACCCCCTAACTTTAACATAATTAAAATAGAGATAAATTAAAGTTACAATTATTAACTAAATAATACCTATTTAAAACTAAATACATACTTACCTGTGAAATAAAACCTTATATACTGTATATATATTGTAGCTAGCTTAGGTTTTTATTTCACAGGTAAGTTTGTATTTATTTTATATTTACTTTAACTAGGTATACTAGTTAGTAAATAGATATTAACTATTTACTAACTACCTAGTTAAAACAAATACAAACTTACCTGTGAAATAAAACCTAAGCTGCCTTACACTAAAACCTAACATAGCAAAAATAAAAATACCTACCATTACAAAAAATAACAAACAAAATTATCCAAAACATAAAAAAATATTCCTATTCTAATACATGTTAAAAAAAAAAAAACACCCCAAAATAAAAAACCCTAATCTATAATAAACTACCAAGGGCACTTAAAAGGGCCTTTTGTAGGGCAGTGCCATAAAGAAATCAGTTTTTTTTTTTCTACAAAATAAAAACAAACACCCCCTAACAGTAAAAAAAAAAAAAACCCAAAATTAAAGAAACCTAATCTATAATAAACAACCAATAGCCCTTAAAAGTGCCTTTTGTAGGGCATTGCCCTAAAGAAATCAGCTCTTTTTCTATACAAAAATGCAAAGACCCACTAACATTACAAACCCCACCCCCACAAACCCACAAAATAAAACTAAAGTAAAACCTAATCTACCCATTGCACTGAAAAGGGCATTTGTATGGGCATTCAGCTCTTTTGCTGCCCATTAAAAATAAAAAATGGCTATTCTAAAAAAAAAAAACACCCCAAAACAAAAACAAAAAAAATACATAAAATAACAAATGAATTATCCAAAATAACAACAATTATTCCTATTCGAATACACATTAAAAAAAAAAAACACCCCAAAATAAAAAAAAAATAATCTATAATAAACTACCAATAGCCCTTAAAAGGGCCTTTTGTAGGGCATTGCCCTAAAGAAATCAGTTATTTTCTAAACAAAAATACAAAGACCCACTAACATTACAAACCCCACCCCCACAAACCCACAAAATAAAAAAACCCTAACTAATAAAACCTAATCTACCCATTGCCCTGAAAAGGGCATTTGTATGGGCATTGCCCTTAAAAGGGCATTCAGCTCTTTTTCTTGCCCTTAAAAGGCCACCCCAAAAAACCTTAAAAAAAACCTAACACTAACCCCTCTTTAGGTATTCATAGTTGCTGAAGTCCCGCTTGAACAATCTTCATCCCGACGGCTCCATCTTCATCCAGGTGGCTCCATCTTCATTCATCACGGGACCGGCATCTTCTTCATCCCTGCGGAGGCAGAGTGGTTGATGCGTGGAGGCGGAGGTCCAGGCGAAGGTCCAAGGCAGAGGTCCAGGCAGAAGTCCATCGATCCGACGTGGAGGTCCTCTTCATACGATCCTCCGCTGCACACTGAGGATTGAAATGCAAGGTACCCCTTTTATACTAGGGGTAACATAACAATTTGAATAATAATTTGAATCAGCCAATCAGAATGAGAGCTGCTTAAATCCTATTGGCTGGATTTTATTGGTAGTTTATGGGTGTTAGTGTACTTTGTAACACTTTAGTTATGAGTTTTATGTAACAGTTTTGTTGCGTAAAACTCATAACTACTGCTCTCAGATGGCGGTACGGATGTTGTCGTTATAGGATGTAACGCAAGCTTTTTAGCCTCACCACAAAACTCGTAATTTCAGCGCTATGGGAATCCCATGAAAAAACATAATTTTTTTGAGTGTGGGACTGATGTTGCATTACAGGATAAAAGTTTGCGGTACAGCTATACCGACAAGACTCGTAATAGCTGCGTTGCGGTTTTAATGCTGAAATTACAATTTTTTCAGCATTAAAACACGAACGCACAACTTGTAATCTACCTGAATGTCTACTGCCTGCTTGCCGTAATCACGGACAGACAGATTTTCTAACTGGAAATGTTGTCCCCCTTGCATTAAAAAATGGGGCCTATGGTGCGCTATATACTTTTAATAGATAGTGCAAAGTAGTAGCTGCTAATTTTCCTAAAATTTATAAGTTCAGTTTGCACTCACGCGTATTTAACACTTCTTAAACGCTGGTATTTAATTTTATCTCCTGGTATTGTGCATTATTGTGGTGTGTTCAGGTGTGCTCAGGTGTGCTGCTTATTTTACCTTAGAAGAATTTTGCCAAAGCATAATTATGCAGTAGAACAAAAAAACTTTATTGAAAACAAACAAAGTAAGAACAGTCAGATACCAAACAGAAGCAAGGTTCGATGCCACAGGATACTCAGGTACTTGGGATAGCAATGTCACAGGACACTCAGGAACTTGGGATAGCAATGTCACAGGATACTCAGGTACTTGGGATAGCAATGTCACAGGATACTCAGGTACTTGGGATAGCAATGTCACAGGACACTCAGGAACTTGGGATAGCAATGTCACAGGATACTCAGGTACTTGGGACAGTCAGGAACTTGGGATAGCAATGTCACAGGATACTCAGGTACTTATGATAGCAATGTCACAGGACACTCAGGAACTTTGGATAACAATGTCACAGGATACTCAGGTACTTGGGATAGCAATGTCACAGTATACACATGAACTTGGGATAGCAATACCTCAGGATACCCAGGAAATTTGGATAGCAATGCCAAAGGATAGTCAGGAACTTGGGATAGCAATGACACAAGATACTCAGGAAATAGGGATAGCAATGTCAAAGGATACTCAGGAAATAGGGATAGCAATGCCACAGGATTCTCAGGAAATTGGGATAGCAAGCTGCAGAGTACACAGACTTGGAATATCAGAACACATTACTGACTACCTTGGATAACAGGTTGCAGGGTACACAGACATGAAATAGCAGATGACAGTACTGACTACCTTGGATAACAGGTTGCAGGGTACACAGACATGAAATAGCAGATGACAGTACTGACTAGCTTGGATAACAGGTTGCAGGGTACACAGACATGAAATAGCAGATGACAATACTGACTAGCTTGGATAACAGGTTGCAGGGTACACAGACATGAAATAGCAGATGACAATACCGACTAGCTTGGATAACAGGTTGCAGGGTACACAAACATGAAATAGCAGATGACAATACCGACTAGCTTGGATAACAGGTTGCAGGGTACACAGACATGAAATAGCAGATGACAGTACTGACTGGCTTGAATAACAGGTTGCAGGGTACACAGACATGAAATAGCAGATGACAGTACTGACTAGCTTGGATAACAGGTTGCAGAGTACACAGACTTGGAATATCAGAACACAGTACTGACTACCTTGGATAACAGGTTGCAGGGTACACAGACATGAAATAGCAGATGACAGTACCGACTAGCTTGGATAACAGGTTGCAGGGTACACAGACATAAAATAGCAGATGACAATACTGACTAGCTTGGATAACAGGTTGCAGGGTACACAGACATGAAATAGCAGATGACAGTACCGACTGGCTTGGATAACAGGTTGCAGGGTACACAAACATGAAATAGCAGATGACAATACCGACTAGCTTGAATAACAGGTTGCAGGGTACACAGACATGAAATAGCAGATGACAGTACCGACTGGCTTGGATAACAGGTTGCAGGGTACACAGACATGAAATAGCAGATGACAGTACTGACTACCTTGGATAACAGGTTGCAGGGTACACAGACATGAAATAGCAGATCACAATACCGACTAGCTTGAATAACAGGTTGCAGGGTACACAGACATGAAATAGCAGATGACAGTACCGACTGGCTTGGATAACAGGTTGCAGGGTACACAGACATGAAATAGCAGATGACAGTACTGACTACCTTGGATAACAGGTTGCAGGGTACACAGACATGAAATAGCAGATCACAATACCGACTAGCTTGGATAACAGGTTGCAGGGTACACAGACATGAAATAGCAGATGACAGTACCGACTGGCTTGGATAACAGGTTGCAGGGTACACAGACATGAAATAGCAGATGACAGTACTGACTACCTTGGATAACAGGTTGCAGGGTACACAGACATGAAATAGCAGATCACAATACCGACTGGCTTGGATAACAGGTTGCAGGGTACACAGACATGAAATAGCAGATGACAGTACCGACTGGCTTGGATAACAGGTTGCAGGGTACACAGACATGAAATAGCAGATGACAATACCGACTAGCTTGGATAACAGGTTGCAGGGTACACAGACATGAAATAGCAGATGACAGTACCGACTACCTTGGATAACAGGTTGCAGGGTACACAGACATGAAATAGCAGATGGCAGTACCGACTACCTTGGATAACAGGTTGCAGGGTACACAGACATGAAATAGCAGATGACAGTACCGACTACCTTGGATAACAGGTTGCAGGGTACACAGACATGAAATAGCAGATGACAGTACCGAATGGCTTGGATAACAGGTTGCAGGGTACACAGACATGAAATAGCAGATGACAGTACCGACTAGCTTGGATAACAGGTTGCAGGGTACACAGACATGAAATAGCAGATGACAGTACCGACTGGCTTGGATAACAGGTTGCAGGGTACACAGACATGAAATAGCAGATGACAGTACTGACTACCTTGGATAACAGGTTGCAGGGTACACAGACATGAAATAGCAGATGACAGTACTGACTAGCTTGGATAACAGGTTGCAGGGTACACAGACATGAAATAGCAGATGACAGTACCGAATGGCTTGGATAACAGGTTGCAAGGTACACAGACATGAAATAGCAGATGACAATACCGACTGGCTTGGATAACAGGTTGCAGGGTACACAGACATGAAATAGCAGATGACAGTACTGACTTGGATAACAGGTTGCAGGGTACACAGACATGAAATAGCAGATGACAGTACCGACTGACTTGGATAACAGGTTGCAGGGTACACAGACATGAAATAGCAGATGACAGTACCGACTACTTGGATAACAGGTTGCAGGGTACACAGACATGAAATAGCAGATGACAGTACCGACTACCTTGGATAACAGGTTGCAGGGTACACAGACATGAAATAGCAGATGACAGTACTGACTACCTTGGATAACAGGTTGCAGGGTACACAGACATGAAATAGCAGATGACAGTACTGACTGGCTTGGATAACAGGTTGCAGGGTACACAGACATGAAATAGCAGATGACAGTACTGACTGGCTTGGATAACAGGTTGCAGGGTACACAGACATGAAATAGCAGATGACAGTACTGACTGGCTTGGATAACAGGTTGCAAGGTACATAAACATGAAATAGCAGATGACAGTACCGACTGGCTTGGTTAACAGGTTGCAGGGTACACAGACATGAAATAGCAGATGACAGTACCGACTGGCATCCTCATATGATTGTGTTTGTAAAGTATTTTAGAGGCAAATAAAAAAATAATGTACTGTCCAGAACCTTATATTTGCAGTATTCCGGCCATCAAGCTATGTGCTCTTTTTAATCTCCAAATGCCTATTCCCTAGATATTTAACATAATTTTATGGGCTCCATGTACGAAGCAGCGAAAGCTGCTCCGGAGCCTTTGCGGGGCAGGTTCGCATATGCGAGCCTGCTTCCCGCAATGTAAGAAGCAGCGGTCATTAGACCGCTGCTTCCTACACCCTACGCCACCTCTTAGGTGGCGAAGCAGAATCACCGAGAGCTCGCTCGCTCTCGGTGATTGACAGCCCCTTCAGTCGCGTGATTGGTCGCGCGACTGAAGGGGCGGGCATTACACACTCCGCTGAGTGTGTAATGATACATACGGGCAAGCGGATCAATAGATCCGCTGCCCGTGTGTAGCGGAGGCGGGCGGACAGCTTTGCGAGTTAAGAAGCTGTCCGCCCGCCTCTTAGTACATGGAGCCCTAAGAGTCAATTTAGAATTAAAAAATGTAAACCTAATCTCTCTGAATCTGCTGCATACTTGTAGCCATCTTAATGCACATAGCTTGATGGCCTGAATACTGCAAATATAAGGTTCTGGATTTCACAAACATAATGATATGAGGATGCATTTGCGTTTTTATCCTTAAATCATATTTTATTTAATATACTCAATAAAGGTTAAGTTTTAATTTTGTTTGAATTGGATACATTTTGAAACAATATCATAGACATTGAGTGCTATACTTTTGTGCCCCAACAGTGTTAGCGCTCCATACCATTCGCAATTGTTAATTTGCATTTTTTCACTCAACTTGCAATCTAGGCCATAGAATTTCTATGTGAAAAGTGCAAACAGGACATGCTCTATTGAATTAGTGCATGTAGCTTTTTCACTACAATCTCACTTTAAAATTTAGCAGAATTCATTACAAACACTGGAAAAAGAAAGAAAGAAAAAAAAAAAAGATAGGAAAGACCAATTCTCCTCACCAGGGGATGCTTAGGCAATAAAGGCCATTACAGCTATTTTGATTCAAAAAGTTAAATCTATAAGTAAAAATATTTGTCTAGCCGTTTTTGTTTAGTTATATAGGTTTATGCAAATTAAGTCACATGATTCAAAATTAGAAAATTAGCAGTCCTATTAAAAACATACATTAGGTTACAAGTAATCTTTCAAAGTATGCTCACATCAGTAGCCATAGCACAGTGAATTATTTTTAACGTTAATACAGCCTTGAGGAAGTGCAATAATTGTACAGATTTGTTTTGTAGCATGAGAAAAATGTAAACTATTGCTAGCTCTTTAACTATTATTATATAGATTCAATTACCCAAGAAATTTTGTAATATTTACCATAAACTGTGTTCTTTTGTGTTTTATTGCTACACATGGTGCCTCTAATGCACCATAAATAACACACAGCTTTTGTATCTAAGCATTTATTTCTGTTTACTCCATCTTTATTTTCACTAACTATAATTTTGGTAGGTTATAAATGTTTCAAATTACAAAAAAAAAAAAAAAAAAAATACCTACACAGCATCTTTATAATGCTGAATTAAGATAAGGTCCAAGGAAGAAAAACTCAGGCACATAGGTTCCAAAGTCAATAATAATTATTAGAAGCAATATGAAATACCCCAAATTATTGTCAGCTATACACTTTAGAACCCATTTAACAAGGCACACAGTGTCTGCAATGAGCATAAATTCTGCTTAGGAGTACCCAGAGATAGATTTACATCACTGGAGCCTGTGGCACAGAATAATTAGACACTACCTGGCATTCAAACCTACTTATAACCAGAGATGCCAGCACTAATCTGTTTAAGAGTAGTCTATGGATTTCCCAGAAAGAATTACACAGTAAGAGCTGTAGATCTGTAAAATAGTGTGTTAACATTACACCACATAAGAAGGGCAAACAGACATCTGCATATACCTTGCCCTATTTGCCATTCACTAATACACATGAGGGGAAATATGCATAAATAAGTTATAAGGGCTCAAATATGTAAGGTATCAAGTGTTAAAGAAAAAAAGGCATGCAAAGAGATTTAACAATATATATATATATATATATATATATATATATATATATATATATATATATATATATATATATGCATTTTTGTATTTACAGACATATATATATACACACATATAAAACAGATAAATACATAGGTATACTGTTTACATATGTAGACTGAAAAAAAAAATTTCCCCCCATGTAATGCTATGGAGAGGCAGGTACAGGAACGCTTCTCTCCATTGCAGTACATGGGTCAAAGGAAAAGCTGTGCTGCAGCGCCACCTTTGTTCTGTCAATATATTAGAAACTGAAATTGGTACCAATAGGAGGCACCCCTCTTGATGCCTCCTAGCAAGTGAAGGATATATAGATTAATCAGAAGGAGGCTGCAGTGAGCAGGGTCATGTGACACAACTGGAAGCTGAGGTAACCTAAGAACAGATTACACCAAGCAGAAGAGTAAAGTAGTATTCTACATCTCTTGTGATTCACAAATTGTGTTCATATACAGCTCATTAACAGGGGGGGACAGTAAGTGAGCATAACCCAAGCAGAAGAGTAAAGTAGTATTCTACATCTCTTGTGATTCACAAATTGTGTTCAGATACAGCTCATTAACAGGAGGACAGTAAGTGAGCATAACCCAATACTGACAGGAAGTCAAAGGGTCAATTCAAATTTAAATCCATAATTTAAAACCCAGAGTTTGAAGTTAAGTGTGCAGTGCCCACATTATTTAAATGAAAGTTTTTGACATTGAATATTGCTAAGCCTCCCTTTTTCATGGTTATTTGATTTAATTAGGTACAAACTCCATATATGTTATGTCTGTTCAGTCAGAGGATGCAGTATCTATTTTTATTGTTCTCTGTGTCTCCATTTATTTAAAGACTGCTGTTAACTTGTAATTCACAAATCAATTGAAAGCTGTTGCATTGTGTTTTTAATATGTGCTGCTTTTATACAAGTTATATTAATAAAAGAGATAATGAGTAATTTAAAAAATATATGTAATTATTGCAGTTGTTAAATGTTTTTAGAAATAATGTCACTGTAAAGTAACTGGTTAAACACATAGTCAAAGGGAGACATTTAAAATTAAACTTTCATGATTTAGGTAGAGCATGCTATTTTAATAGACTTTTTTAGTTATTTATATTTTGAGAATTAGCATCAACTGTTACTGGCCCCATGTCAGCAAATCAAAATAGTTTTTGAAAGGAACATGAAAGTCATAATTACATTTCCATCATTCAGATAGAAATTGCACAGAAAAAAAAAAACTTTCTATTTTACTTTTATTATTATTATGTACTTCAGTCTTTTGGTATCCTTTGGTGTCCTTTGTTGAAGAGCATACCTAAGTGGGATGTGCATGTGCGTTTCTTGAACACCATATTGCAGCAGCTGTGTTGGCAGTATTGATAACTTGTCCTTTGTTTAAAATTTGTATGGTAAATTATTTCTATTTTACAATACGAAGAGATTGTGGATCATTCTAATTGCTTAGTAACTGGCACTGTGCCACAGAATTGTGTGAGTGTGTATGTGAGCAGAGTGTGTGTGAGTGTCAGTGAGCAGAGTATGTGTGCTTTATTCTCCAGGTAATCAATACATTTCCGATGAGCTGGTGCTTTAGTGCAGTGTTTCTCAACAATGGTCCTCAAGTACCCCCAACAGGCCAGGTTTTCATTATAGCTGAATCAGTGCACAGGTGAAGTAATCAGCTGATCAGTAACTCAGTGGTTACTAACTTGCTTTCACCCATCACCTGATTATGTCACCTGTGCACTGGTTCAGCTATCATTTAAACCTACCATGTTGTCGGTACTTGCGGCCCTCTGTACATGTATTTCTCCGGCGTATCATATCTAGTGCCTCAGCAGCCTCTGACCTCACTGCACGTCACTGATATATATATACAGGGAGTGCAGAATTATTAGGCAAATGAGTATTTTGACCACATCATCCTCTTTATGCATGTTGTCTTACTCCAAGCTGTATAGGCTCGAAAGCCTACTACCAATAAAGCATATTAGGTGATGTGCATCTCTGTAATGAGAAGGGGTGTGGTCTAATGACATCAACACCCTATATCAGGTGTGCATAATTATTAGGCAACTTCCTTTCCTTTGGCAAAATGGGTCAAAAGAAGGACTTGACAGGCTCAGAAAAGTCAAAAATAGTGAGATATCTTGCAGAGGGATGCAGCACTCTTAAAATTGCAAAGCTTCTGAAGCGTGATCATCGAACAATCAAGCGTTTCATTCAAAATAGTCAACAGGGTCGCAAGAAGCGTGTGGAAAAACCAAGGCGCAAAATAACTGCCCATGAACTGAGAAAAGTCAAGCGTGCAGCTGCCAAGATGCCACTTGCCACCAGTTTGGCCATATTTCAGAGCTGCAACATCACTGGAGTGCCCAAAAGCACAAGGTGTGCAATACTCAGAGACATGGCCAAGGTAAGAAAGGCTGAAAGACGACCACCACTGAACAAGACACACAAGCTGAAACATCAAGACTGGGCCAAGGAATATCTCAAGACTGATTTTTCTAAGGTTTTATGGACTGATGAAATGAGAGTGAGTCTTGATGGGCCAGATGGATGGGCCCATGGCTGGATTGGTAAAGGGCAGAGAGCTCCAGTCCGACTCAGACGCCAGCAAGGTGGAGGTGGAGTACTGGTTTGGGCTGGTATCATCAAAGATGAGCTTGTGGGGCCTTTTCGGGTTGAGGATGGAGTCAAGCTCAACTCCCAGTCCTACTGCCAGTTTCTGGAAGACACCTTCTTCAAGCAGTGGTACAGGAAGAAGTCTGCATCCTTCAAGAAAAACATGATTTTCATGCAGGACAATGCTCCATCACACGCGTCCAAGTACTCCACAGCGTGGCTGGCAAGAAAGGGTATAAAAGAAGAAAATCTAATGACATGGCCTCCTTGTTCACCTGATCTGAACCCCATTGAGAACCTGTGGTCCATCATCAAATGTGAGATTTACAAGGAGGGAAAGCAGTACACCTCTCTGAACAGTGTCTGGGAGGCTGTGGTTGCTGCTGCACGCAATGTTGATGGTGAACAGATCAAAACACTGACAGAATCCATGGATGGCAGGCTTTTGAGTGTCCTTGCAAAGAAAGGTGGCTATATTGGTCACTGATTTGTTTTTGTTTTGTTTTTGAATGTCAGAAATGTATATTTGTGAATGTTGAGATGTTATATTGGTTTCACTGGTAAAAATAAATAATTGAAATGGGTATATATTTGTTTTTTGTTAAGTTGCCTAATAATTATGCACAGTAATAGTCACCTGCACACACAGATATCCCCCTAAAATAGCTAAAACTAAAAACAAACTAAAAACTACTTCCAAAAATATTCAGCTTTGATATTAATGAGTTTTTTTGGTTCATTGAGAACATGGTTGTTGTTCAATAATAAAATTAATCCTCAAAAATACAACTTGCCTAATAATTCTGCACTCCCTGTATATAATTAGAGTCCTTTGCAGTCAAGTAGCAGAAAACATGAAAAAAGCATATTTATGCAATATTTATATTTAATCAAGTGTTTAACTATGTATTTACGGTAAATATTTCACATTTCATTGTTCTTTACACAGGGGAATATGTTATAAGTATTTTTAAATAGATATTCTTATATATATATATATATATATATATATATATATATATATATATATATATATATATATATATATAAAACCTGTTGCCTGCTCTAAAAAGCTAGTATTAACTAGACCAGTGCTTTCCAAACTGTGTGTCGGGACACACTAGTGTGTCGGCAGCAGTGTGTAGGTGTGTCCCTGCTTCAGCACAAATTTTTTTAAATTTAATTTATTTCAACAATTTTTTTTGTTTTTTGACTTTCCGCCTGCCTGCTACGCATATAATGTGGTTGACACGTGATTGATACCTAGTGGGTCACAGATCATCTTAACCTATTGGCGCAGCTCAGTGGGAACTGAAACTATTCCCATTGGCAGCACATTGGCTCCTGACTGCACGTGTAGTCTCCTCAATCGGCTCGTGACTGCATGTGTAGTCAGTGAGTGGGACAGCAGTGTGTTTGCAGCGCGGGCAGTAGTCAGTGCAACTCGCAGAGCTCTGAGGGCAGCAGCTTAAATGCTGGGCTAAAATCAGAAGTCAAAGTGGGGTTTTTTTGCAGCTAGCTCCCAGTAGTGCATTGATGCTCCTGCTCTTGATATATGGATAGGAAGGGGAAGCTTAAAAATGCTTGATGATGAAATGCGAGTATTTTTATCTAATATTCCACCAAATATTTAGAAATTGTGTTCATCCCATCAACCTCATACATCCCATTAAAATAGTAAATAGCTATTGGTGTTATTAAACTTTTTTTTAATTCTTGCACATAATTACAAACTGTTACTTATAAATACATTTCGTTATTATATCATTTATGTATGTGTCCGTATCTCTTAAAACAAGTTAGTTTAACCTCCTGTTTGCTGGTACAACTGAATTACTGTGTCGCAAAATGATGTAACTCTAAAAGGTGTGTCACCAACATGAAGAGTTTGGAAAGCTCTGAACTAGACCAACTTGTGCAAACACTTTTTGCTCTTAACATGTAATACACACGCTTCCCGACTTGTGCAAAAAGCTTACTACTATTAGAGTTAACATGCATGGGGGACTGATATAGGTATATGTATATTCAGATATATATTTATAGATGTGTATATATATATATATATATATATATATTTATTAGATATATATTTAAAAATACATAGAATATTTTCCTCCATTTGAAGAACATTGACATGTAAAAATACATTATTAAATATTAAACTTTAATTGAAATATTTTTTTTATTAAGGTATTTGAGTGGAAAGGGCTCTAAAGTATCTATACATATGAATAAATTTGTAAGCATGTGTATATAAGTGTTCATATGTGTATATATGTATGTATAAATTTAGTTTGCACTTGTGGGGTCGCATTCACTTTCAACTTGTAATACACATGCTTCAATATCATGCATGCTATCATCTAGCCCTTATTAGGCAAGTAATTCTTGATGCAGAGGTCATACATATATACCAACAAAAATCAAATAATTTGCCAATATTTCCATAGACATGGCACGTGAGACATATGTGGCAATCTTTTGCAGCTTACCATTAGTTTATTGCAATGCTTTCTTGTATATGCAACTGCTCTTCTCAGCCACATATGTTTATTGATCCTCTGCTTTATTTAGAGACCTGGACTCTGATATTCATTTTTACCAATCATAAACAATACATAAACAAAACTTTATCATTGATTATATGATTAATTTGATAAAAAAAAAAAAAAACAAACAAGGGAGGGGGCGCCCTAATAAGGGATAATCTAAAATCCTAATGAGTGTAATGGTATAAGAGCTATACGATCTTATACAGCAAATATGGCAACAAGATAGATATATATCAACCTCAAAAGAGATAGAGGGGGGAAAAAATGCACAATAGTAGACAGGTAACTAGACCTCAGTGAACAATACCTCACAGTGGTTTGTATAATGATCTTAAATGCTATTAGTTCATAGCACCAGATAGAGTATAATAATATAATAAAAGATATCAGAGTGAGATATGGTAAAATATATAAGATAGTGTAGATCATATAATAATAATCATATAACTATATATAAATAATATTAACAATAAAATGAATATAAGTCTCTGAAAAAAATATAAGTCTCTGAAAGGGAGATCGAGGCAGCTATCTGTGAAGATCCAGGCCGGGATCCAAAGCAGCAATCTACAAAGACAAGAGAAGACAGAAGCGCCACATGGCCCAATATTGTTTGGTCCAAAACCAAATTGATATGTATACAGGGAGTGAACTCACATTTGTGAAAGCACCTCAATTAGTGCTATGGAGACAGTCTGGGATCTATTACAGTCACCCAGGAGACCAACTTCCGGTAATGATGTGGTGTCTGTATCAGAACGACAAAAAGAAACACAGGTGCCTATATGGCCTAGTATTGCCTTAACACAGGTGAATCAATGTGGTAGAAGGGAATGGTACTCACAATAGTTATAGCATCTCCTTTGATGCTATAGAGGCAGGATGGGATCAATATAGTCACCCACCAGACTTAATCATAGGCCAGCTGGACACAGATGGAAGTCCGGATACACCAATGGTCATCATAGACCCAGGAAAATTCCCTCTCAACCAGAGGGATAAATGGCAAAAAAAGATGGTAGCAAGTGTTCAGAATATAAAATTGTTTTATTAAAATAATAAAAACAAGGCGACGCGTTTCTCAGCTCTAAGCTGTTTCATCAGGCTTCATAAAACATTAGAGAACACTTGCTATATATATACCATAAATCTAATTAGTCTTACTCAGTATCACATGGTAACAGGAGGGGCCTAAGTGACCATTGGTCCCCTATTGGCCAATTGTCTTTGATAATTAATTTGATGACATTTATATTAAGTAATAGCACATTTAATACTGATATTACATAACATCCTAGGCATATAATTATGGAATACCTAAGCTCTCTGTGGTCCACAAATATTAGCCCCAGGATTAAAAGGTACTGATTACCCACAATGAGCTCTTAGGGGCCGATTTATCAAGCTCCGTATGGAGCTTGATGCCCCTGTTTCCGCGCGAGCCTTCAGGCTTGCCAGAAACAGAAGTTAAGAAACAGCGGTCTAAAGACCAATGCTCCATAACTTGTCCGCCTGCTCTGAGGCTGTAGACAGAAATCAACCTGATCGAATACGATCGGGTTGATTGACACCCCCTGCTAGTGGCAGATTGCGCGAATCTTCAGGGGGCGGCATTGCACCAGTAGTTCACAAGAATTGCTGGTGCAATGATAAATGCCGACAGTGCTGTCGGCATTTATCGATGTGCAGTGGACATGATACGCTACATCGTATCATGTCCGCTCGCACTATGATAAATCTACCGCTTAGTATCAACCCTTGCATAAAGTGGTAAGGTCTGAGATTAAAGTGATACTAAACCCACATTTTTTTTTCTTTCATGATTCAGATAGATCCTGCAATTTTAAGCAACTTTTTATTTTACTCCTATTATCAATTTTTCTGCGTTCTCTTGATATCTTTAATTAAAAAGCAGGAATGTTAAGCTTAGGAGACGGACCATTTTAGGTTTAGCACCATGGATAGCGCTTGCTGATTGGTGACTACATTTAGCAAACTAATAAGCAAGCATAACCCAGGTTCTGAACCAAAAATGGGCCGGCTATTAAGCTTTACATTCCTGCTTTTTAAATAAAGATAGCAGGCGAAAGAAGAAAATTAAATAATAGGAGTACATTAAAAAGTTGCTTAAAATTACATGCTCTATCTTAATCTTGAAAGAAAAAAACTAAATGTATGCTTACCTGATAAAATCTTTTCTTTCCTGGCATATAGAGAACACAAATCCATTCTAATTACTAGTGGGAATTCAACTCCTGGCCACCAGGAAGAGGCAGAGAACACCCAAGCAAAGCTGTTAAGTATCACTCCCACTTCCCATAAACCCCCAGTCATTCAGCCGAAGGAATATGGAAATAGAAGAAGACACAAAGGTTATAGAGGTGCCTGAGATTTAGACAATAACAAAAGCCATCTTAAAATAAATGTAGGGCGGGTCGTGGACTCTCCATGCCAGGAAAGAAAACAATTGATCAGGTAAGCATGAATTTTGATTTCTTTCCAATGGCATGGAGAGTCCACAAATCCATTCTAATTACTAGTGGGAACCAATACCCAAGCTAGAGGACACAGAATGGAAGGGAGGGAGAACCGGACAGGCGGACCTAAACAGAAGAAACCACCGCTTGAAGAACTTTCCTCCCAAAAGAAGCCTCAGCCGAGGCAAAAACATAGAATTTGTAGAATTTAGAAAAAGTATGCAACAAAGATCAAATGGCCACCTTGCAGATTTGAGTTGCCTGCGATTGGTTCTGGAGTCCAAGATCTTAGCAACCTCATACTCTGGTTCACCATGAATCAGGAGTGGAGGAGGTGGACTTCTGAGTCAAGTATATCTATTCATGATGTAGGGTTTGAGCAGGGAGATGTGAAAGACCGGATGGATGTGCAAAGCCTTAGGCAAGGTCACTCTGTAGGCAACAGGAGAAAGTCTTTTGAGGACTTTATAAGGACCAATATACTGAGGCCCTAATTTGTGACAAGGTTGACATATGCGGATATGTTGGGTATAGACCCAGACACGATCACCTGCAGAAAAATCACAAATGTGCTTGTGTGGTCAGCAAATCTCTTGTATCTGGAGACGGTTGAGTGTAACTGAGAGTGTATTCGCTGCCAATGGGTAGTGAGGTCAGCAGGGACTCCTGTAGACTGAGCAGCAGGAGAGAAAACACAAGGTTAATAACCAGCTGCGGCCTGGAAAGGAGAACATCGTAGAGAAGAATGCCAATGACTGTTCATAGTATGCTGTGAATTGACTTACTCTCTGAGATAGGCCTCAAGATCCTTATTGGTTTTCTCAGTCTGCCCGTTAGTCTGGGGATGATAACCAGAGGACACAGAAACAGTGTTTCCCAGCAATTTGCAAAAGCTTCTCCAAAAGGTAGAAACAAATTGAGGTCCTCTGTCAGAGACAATGTTTATGGTTATACCATGAAGTCGTACCATGTGTAACAGAAAAAGAGTTGACAATTCTTGGACTGTAAGTAGCTTAGGTAAGGGTACAAAATGAGTAAATTTGGAGAACCGATCCACCACAACCAAGATGACTGTATAATGGTCAGAAGGAGAGAGAGGTCTACAACAAAATCCATGGCTATGTGTGTCCATGGCTGTTTGGGTATGGACAATGCTTGAAGTAGGCCATGAGGTAGGGATAGGGAAGTCTTATTAACAGCACAAGTCTGACAAGCCTTGACATACTCCTGAGAGTCTGACTTCATGGTAAGCCAACAAATGTGTTAGGAAAGGAGTTCTTGTCAAACCAGGATAACCTGATAGCTTGCTGTCATGAGCCCAGGAAAGCACAGGAGTGTGAAGATTTGGAGGAGCATAAAGGATCTCAGGAGCCGCAGGGGCTTCTGAAGGTTTTCTTGACTGGGCACGTTGCAGTCTTTGAAGAAGAGAGGTGTTAAGTTGAGCAACCACACAGGAGGGAGAAATTATGTGTTCGATAAGAGCTTCGGAAGAGTCATTGGACTGAGGAAACTGACGGGAAAGCGCATCAGCCTTTTTATTCTTGGTCCCAGGAAGGTAAGAGACTATAAAGTTAAAACAAGAAAAGAATAAGGCCCACCTGTCCTGTCAGGGATTGAGTCAATGAGCATTTCCTAAGTATGTAAGGTTTTTGTGATCTGTGAGAATCTGAATGTGGTTAGCGGTGCCCTGCGATTAGCTTTGTAGGGTCCATGGCAAAATCCTCCTTTGAGATAACATATCCAAGGAACTGGATCTGGACGTGATCGAATTTGCACTTCTCCAACTTGGCTACCAGAGACGAAGAATAACCTGTTTCACATGCTCATGATGCTCCTCCTGGGTGGTGGAGAATATGAAGATGTCATCCAAATAGACAATGACAGTACAATTAAGGAGGTCACGGAAGACGTCATTGACAAAAGCTTGAAAGACAGTAGGAGCATTGCATATTCCAAAAGGAATTACTAAATATTCATAATGCCCTGATCTCATGTTGAAGGCAGTTTTCCATTCATGTCCCGGGAAGATATGAATGAGATTATATGCCCCATGAAGATCTAGTTTCGTAAAGTAACAAGCATTTTGGAGCAAATCATATAATTCAGAGATCAAAGAAATAGGATAATGGTTCTAAAAAAAGTGATGTTGTTTAGGGCTCTGTAGTCAATGCAGGGTCTCAAACCACCATCCTTCTTACTGACAAAAAAGAAACCAGCCCCAGCAGGAGAGGAGGAAGGGCAAATAAAGTCTTTAGCTAAGTTTTCTTGGATATATTCCTCCATGGACTTGGATTACTAAGTGGAGCTCCAAGGAAGAGGTCGATTTTGCAGTCGTAAAGGCAGTGAGGTGGTAGCACATCAGCTGCTTTCTTTTCAAACACATCCATATATTCAGCATATACTGAGGGAAGAGTAGAAGAAGTCTAAAGGTTGTCTTTAGGGGTGTGATGTAATGGAGTCAACGTAGCCAGGTAGGAGTGAAAACAGGATTTACCCCAGGAGGCCAACTGTCCCTCAGTCCAATCGAATTGAGGATTGTGTTTGCATAACCAAGGAAAACCAAGGATAACGGGTTGTGCAGGAGAATGAATTACATTGAATTGCAACTGTTTAGAATGTAAGACTCCTAAAGTCATGGTAAGAGGTGCTGATTAAAAATGGATTAAACCCAGGGGGTGTGCCATTCAGAGTGGTAATTTTGAGACATTTTTTTCTGAAGAAGAGGCAAACCTGCTTAAATAATCAAACGTTGGTCTAGGAAATTTCCAGCTGTCCCCGAATTGACAAAGGCCTGTGCATGAACAGAGTTCTGTAGAAAGGTGAGGGTAACAGGTACCATGATTTGAGAAGAGTGAGGGGAATTTGTAGTGGCCATGCTTAGAGGTACCCCACTATTATGCTCTAACCGTTGGCTTTTCCCGACAGTATATAACAGTTCTTAAGTTGATGAGAATTGGAACCACAATAAAAGCATAGTCTCAGCCTCCTTCTTCTCTGGCTTTCAGATTCAGAGGACTTGACAGAAGAGAGATCCATGGGTTACTCCTCAGAGGCAACTGGAGGTGCAGGAGAAGTAGAGGGCTGTCTAGTGGCTAGATGGGTAGGAGAATGGGAAGGCAGGACTCTGTGATTTCTCTCTCTCTCAGCTTGTCGCTCCTGAAAGCGAGAATCCAGAGTGATACACAGCTCTATGAAGTCATCCAGGGTGGATGGGACATCACGATAAGTGAGCTCATCTTTGATGCGTTCATGTAGACCTCTCCAAAAGGATGCCTTGAGAGCACTACAATCCCAGCTGGTCTCATGTGCCAAGGTGTGAAATTCGATGGCATATTGTGCGACAGATCTACTACCCTGGTGGAGATCCAAGAGAGAGTATTCAGCAGCAGAAGTGCGATCTGAGGTACCAAACACGGAAGAGGGTGCAGAAACAAAGGTATCAGCATAATTCAGGAGTTAAGCACCTTGTTCCAATCGGAGGGAAACCCAGACTAGGACCTTATCCTTCAATAAGGAAACAATAAAGGTGACCTTTGACTGATGGAATGTATGAGGGTCATTGTGGAAATGCAGTCTGCACTGGCTGAGAAATCCCTACAATCAGTAGCACCATCATACTTGTCAGGCAACGTTATCTGGGGTATGCTACCAGAAGCAGGGGAGGAGGTTGGGGTACTAGCAGTAGGGGCAGGCTATATGGCAGCAGGAGTAGTGTTTTTCTCAGCAACAAGTGAGGAGAGCATAGCGATATTAGTCTCTAATTTAGAATCCAGACTCTGCAAGTGTGTCGCATGAGTTCCCAGCATTTGTCCCTGGATAGAGATTGCTCTTGCTACCTTATTTGGGTCCATGGCCCAAGTATAATCTAATGCTCATGGGATATTTCTACACCAGACCAAACATGGCCAGTAGTCTTCTTAACCCAGCATCAAGTGGAAGGATAAGGAAATATCCCAGAACAAGAAAAAAGATAAATAAATTAGGTAAGCAGTACTCAAAGTAGAGAGGGCCACCCTTCACTGCAATACAGGGGATAACTTGAGAATAGTCAGACAAGCAGAGTTCGGCAACAACAAAGCAATCCAGAGGACCAGCAGTACAGGGGTTAAACAGTAGAGAGGTCAGAGACAAGCAGAATTCAGCAACAATAATGCAATCAGCAGTTCAGGGGTTAATCAGTAGAGTGGACTGAGACAGGCAGAGTTCAGCAACAATAAGGGAATCAGCAGTTCAGGGGTTAATCAGTAGAGTGGTCTGAGACAGACAGAGTTCAGCAACACTATTTAAAAACTCACCTTTTCACCACACTATTACGTTGAGTTTGGGTTTTCTTCCCAATTTTAAAGATTTAAACACATTTATTTTTCACTACACAAATATCAGCACGAATAAAATGAATTCACTAAAATGTCACGTATTCAACTTATATGATTGCACTCAGATTTTCACTAAAATATGAGTATCATTAATTCTGGAGAAAAATATTTAAATTTTCTCTCCCCCCTCACTTTTTCTTCTTCTTTTTTAAATATTGTCCAACATAATTTTATTTATTTACACACAACCAGGTGAATCCTCACACACACTTATGTAAGTTATCTGAACAATCAATATATACACCTAGGGCACTTAAACCCCCCCCCCCCTTTTTAGCACTAGATCCACAGTCACTTTAGCATATTATCATATAGGATTCAATTGTACAGAATACAATAATAACAATCTGTAACCTAAGACTGGCATAGTGGATATTAATACCCATATCGCACAAGATTTTATGAGTGTCATATAGAATTATTATGCATAAGATGAATATGATATCTATTTGGAATTATTAACAATATATAAAAAACTTGCTGATAACGACAGACTCTAAAGACAAATAAAGAATATAAGGGTATTAATACACATGCATAGAAAGAATAACCGAGGAAACCAGATTCTTAGTGCTGAACAATAATGACACACAATGAATTTTCATAATTATAATTTTATGTAATAATATCATCATTACCCAGAGACCATCACTAGGTCATTATAAGATATTTAGCCTACAAACTCAATAGAGACTTCAAGTACGTAAATTGGAATTGATGATTGGTCTACAGAAATGTCAATCAACAAACATATAGGCGATTTTTATCCAATCAGAGTGGAGCGAGGGCGGGACTTCCTGTTTTGCAGGGTTTAAATCCCCAAAAACTCGGGGGCTCGCTGCCTTTGATAAAGCCCTATCGGGCGAAACGCGTCAGGGGAGAGTGCTGACTCCTTCACACTCGATCTTTGTGTCTTTTTAACTGCCCAGTACCATTTATCTATGTGCCGCTAAGATTGTACTTTGCAAATAGTACTATCATTGAGTGATTTGGGTTTGTGTAGGGGTATGGTATTGACTTGTACCCTAGTATGATAACAATACTACTTGCCCTCTTGATATTTAACTAATAGAATAGAATTGAATGAATGTCCGTGTGAAGAGTTATGTTTACAATATGGGAGCAGTGACTAATTCAGGAAACTAATAGTGACTGACAGTTTGTATTAGTGTACCGGGCAGTAAGCACTGTGCTGATCCACTACAAGGCTCTTTAACGTACAATATACAACCTATAATCTGGGTTGTGCCAGACATAATTCTAACTTTATATATAGCCTGTCAATGTAGTGGATATTAGACAACTTAATATAAACTTTCTGTGCCTACTCACAGATGATTTTTTGCTCAGACTTTGAATAATTAAATCTTGGCCGAACGAGTGTTGCACAGCTTGTGTGAATGAGCATTAGCTGTGGGGAGTTACTGCAGCTCCAGTAACAGTAAAAAACACACAGCCTGGGTTGTGCCAGACTTAGCCATACTTATAAACTGAACTCTGTGAGAAGATATGCATTGGTGTGTGCCTGAATAAATTCAATGATTAATGAATGATTGTAGACTTATACTTGCTGACCGGGTAATTATTATCCAGATTGATCCACTAAAAAGGCTCTTTAACGTACAATACAAAATTCATACAGCCTGGGTTGTGCCAGACTTAGTCATATCATATATATATAGCCTTTCAAACACAGTGGATGCCTGAAAAATAGGACCTAAGCTTGCCGTGATTATCCATAGAGGATTACTGACTCTGACACCCAACACATATAGCTGGGCTGAACAAGTACTTTGTATCTCATGTGATCTAGTATTAGCTGTGGGCAACTACCACAGTTTACCGAAGTTACAATATTGACAGAAAAGCAGCCTGGGGTGTGTTAGATCCAGTGATACCGTGAATAGAACACTGGAGTAGAGGGAGTAGTAGACGATTACCTGATATAATCCTAATTACTTAGATACTGAGGACTATTTTCCTTGTCCCCATATTTAACATGGAAAATTATAATTAAACACAGTTCGGTTCATGTAATAGTCAGCATTATGTATTTAGGCGATACTATAAACCTATACTACTAATATAGACATCAGACTGATATATAATTGAATCCAACTGATATTGCAGTTGTGATGCATATGGCAGCATTTGTTTAAGGTTACAACTGATAGTTTATTATTAGTTTGAATACAATACATAATCATACTGGCCGATTTAGTAAGCCTGGAATTTAACATTGAACTGCAAGTCCACTGTATATAGTAATTGATATATTTTTAGTTCTTTACTGATTAGATACCTGGTATTACTGACATATCTTTATCTGGTATTCTGATACACTCCTATTTAGGAATTTGAATTCTTATTAAATAGAGGGGGCACAATTCACTCAATCTTTGAGCATATGTACCCAACTCACACTCCTAATTACTGTTTGTTCTATTTATATTGCAACAGTGTTTAGCGGACATTATTTGTTATTTTTTAGATCACTCATAACTGTGAACATATACAGGCCTAATCTCAATATTTTGTGATCAAATAAACGTAAATACCACTAGAATTTGGTACTGGAGTGTATTTTAATTGTGTGTGTACTTCAACCAACAATTTGTTTTTTTAATTTTAATAATAAAAGTTATATTTTAAAATCCTGGTGGGACCACCTGCCCTTTAGTTCAGGGCCCAGAGTGCTATAAGTGCATACTTTTGGAATTTTGGTATTCTTCATATCATTTTTCCTTTCGGTTTGAGAGTTCAGCAACAATAAGGCAATCAGCAGTTCAGGGGTTAATCAGTAGAATGGTCTGAGACAGGCAGAGTTCAGCAACAATAAGGCAATCAGCAGTTCAGGCAGAAAATAAGCACCCAGGAGCACACAAAGTAACACCTATACTTGGGCGCTGAAGGTAAGTAAAGCAGGTACTTACATAGGTGAAGATTTGCACTAAGGAGGACTCACTGGATCCGATCAGGATGGGAGGGGAATTGACGTGCAGCGATGACGTCATCACTGCATGCCCACAGCAACCGCTGCATCCCTGGCAACAGCCAAAGCAACAGAGCAGCGTAAGGAGCGGTATGACACAAACGGAGCCTGCATCAGAACTCTAAGAACAAGATTAGGCTTCATGGAGGAGCAACAGACTTAAACACAGGCCTGATTCTGACCAAGGCCTGAACAAAGGACTGAACATCTGGCAAGTCCGCCAGACATTTATGTAAAATAATCAAAAGGCAGAGATCTCACATTTCAGAGTACTGACTGTCAAGCCCTTCTCCAGGCCCTCCTGAAGAAAAGATGGGGAACCCTCACCTGACTTCTAAGGGAAAACCCTAGATTCGCACGAAAAAAGGTATTTACGCCACACCGTATGGTAAATCTTGCAAGTTACCGGCTTACAAGTCTGAAGCATGGTATCAATAACCTTTTCTGAAAAACCTTGTCTAGATAAGACATTCAGATAAGGCATTCAATCTCCAAGCAGTCAGCCTCAGAGAATCTAAGTTTGGATGGAGGAAAGGACCCTGAAGTAGAAGGTTCTTCCTCAGAGTCAACTTCCAAGGGGGAAGGGACGATATCCTTACCAGGTCCACAAACCAGATACTGCGAGCCCAAGCTGGGACGATAAGAATCACAGACATCCACTCCTGTTTGATAGAAGCTATCACCCGAGGAAGAAGGGCAAATGGAGGAAACAGGTCAATGAGACTGAAGTCCCAAGAAACCCACAGAGCATCGACCAGAGCTTGACCCGTACTTTGGAAGTTTGTTGTTTAGACGAGTTGCCATTAGATCTAACTCCGGAATTCCCTACCTGAGGGTTATCATTGAGAACACTTCCGGATGAAGGGCCCACTCCCCGGGATGAAAGGTCTGCCTGCTCCAATAATACGCTTCCCAGTTGTCTACCCCTGGGATGTGGATGGCAGAAAGGTGACAATTGTGAGACTCTGCCCATTAAAGTATGTGAGTCACCTCCTTCATAGCTAAGGAGCTCCGAGTTCCTCCCTGGTGGTTGATATACGCCACCGAAATAATGTTTTCCGGTTGGAATCTGATAAACCAGACCAAATTCAGTTGAGTTAAAGCTATCAGTGCATTGAAGATTGCTCGTAACTCTAGAATATTTATTGGGAGGGCAGACTACTCCTGAGTCCAACGTCCCTGAGCTCTTAAGGAACCCCCAACTGCTGCCCAGCCCAAAAAGGCTGGTGTCCGTGGTCACAATCTCCCAAGATGGTTTTAGGAAGCATCTGCCCTGGGACAGATTGTCCTGAGAGAGCCACTAGGACAGAGAATCCTTTTTCCATGTATCTAAGACTATGAGAAAGGTCCGAGTGGTCTCCATTCCATTGTCTGAGCATGTATAACTGTAGAGGTCTCAGATGGAAACAAGCAAATGGAATAATGTCCATGGAAGCCACCATGAGATCAATTACTTCCATTCACCTTGCCATTGATGGATGGATAGAGGACTGAAGAGAAAGACAGGCAGCAAGAAGCTTGGATTTTCTGACCTCCATCAAGAAAATCTTCATGGAGATAGAGTCTATGATCGTCCCCAGAAAACATACCCTGATATTTGGCAACAAGGAACTCTTTTCCAGATTCACCTTCCACCTGTGAAAGCAGAAAATTGACAACAGAGAATATGTAGGGGATCTTGCTAAATAAAAAGATGGCACCTGAACCAAGATATCATCCATGTACGGAGTCACCGCAATTCCTTGAGATCTGGCCACTGCCAAAATAGCCCCTAGAACCTTTGAAAAGATTCAAGGGGCAGTGGCTAGGCCAAAAGGTAGGGCTACTAATTGGAATTGTTTATCCAAAAAGGCAAACCGCAGGAATTGGAAATGTTCCCTGTGGATAGGAACATGAAGATACGTGTCCTTCAGGTCGATTGTTGAACTAATGGGAAAATAGAACGGATAGCCTACATTTTGAAGGACGGGACCTACTCGATCGGGTTGAATTCCAGCGATGTCTGTCTGCCTTCTCAGAGCAGGCGGACAGAGTTATGGAGCAGCGGTCTTTAGAAACACCGGGTGTCAAGCTCCTTTCGGAGCTTGATAGATAGGCCCCATTGACAGTGAAGCACAGAAATAATCAATAATAATATTTCAACACTAATGGCAGAGACATTTAGGATATACCCCTAACATTTTCTAAATTATCAACACCAAGTTCTCACTCCCTGCAAGAACTGCTTAGACAAGCAATTTTGTATATTGCAATGCAATATTGAAAAGCACAACCTATTTAAGAACATTTTTTTCTTATACATGTACTTGTAATAATTCTTGTGTTTAAAGTTGTCACTGCTTGAGAGCTTACTTTTAACGTGCACACAAACATCTGGCAATTCACATGTAGTCTGTGTGCAAGAGCATTTAAGTGTCACTGGAGACAACTGCATGCTCACAAGCCCTACAGCCATAACAACAGGAAACTGCAGGTTGTGGATTGTAAGTGATTTGAAATCTTTCATTAACTATGCAATATGAAGGGCCAAACCCAGTGATTATCTTCTGCAAGAAGAGCCGAGTTGGCCCTGCACAATGCATAGCTAATACTGCATACAATTAATCTGCAATTCTCTTATTTTAGGTGAATTGCACACATTAACAATGCAATGTGCAGGGCTAACTCTCACATGAGATACTCACTCACAGAGCCCCTCCATGTGTAATAAAATGTTTTAACATGTTAAAATAAACGTCTTGTTTTTACCTTAAAGGGACAGTCAACTCCAAAATTGTTATTGTTTAAAAAGATAGATAATCCCTTTATTACCCATTCCCCAGTCTTACACAGCCAACAAGGTTATATTAATACACTTTTTACCTCTGTGATTACCTTGTATCTAGCCTCTTCTCACAGCCCCCTTATAACATGTCTATTTATTTCTTATCTAGTGACTTGCATTTTAGCCAATTAGTGCAGTGTCAGCCACAACTCCACTGGAGAGAACACAATGTTATCTATATGGCAAACATGAACTATCTTTGTCTTGTTGTAAAAAGCTAATAAAAAAGCATGTGATAAGAGGCCACCTGTAGTGGCTTGGAAACAGGTAGACATTTAAACATATAACATATAACAATGTTGGTTGTGCAAAGCTGGGGAATGGGTAGTAAAGGTGTTATCTATCTTTTTAAACAAGAATAATTTTAGTGTAGCCTGTCCCTTTAAGCCTGGCAGTGCAACACAGTGTGAGGTGCTCACTGGGTTTGACTTTTAGTAATGCATAAATAATGGCTGGAATGTAAATGTTTCGATTCACCTGCCATTCATCTCTTAATGAACAGACCCCAACAAAGAGTTGTGTTTATGTTGTATATATTACTTTAGCTGTGATAACTTTTAACACAAGCATTTTTCAAATGTGCTTGTATTCATTATATTAAAGCCTTTACCAATGCACAGTTTACAAAGCAAAATATGAGTACATTGCTTTGTGCGAAGCAAATGTTTACCATTTCTTTTGACTGTTAATAATGAAAATGAACGTTTTATAAAGACCTGCACTGGAAAACAGAGTGTACCATTTGTGCTTTTACAGCACATTTACTAATGTGACCTTTCATAAATGTCACCCATTGTCTTACACATTGCTGCATCTTACAGAATTAACTAGTACATTACATAAGTATGTGAAATAAATATATAGAACATATACAAAAAAACATCAATTACAACCAAACCTTTGTGAACTTTAGTTCTGTGTGTGGTTAACAATAAAAGTTTAACATTATTAACCTCTCTGTTTAATACTCTAATTTACTCAAGCTTCCAGCACTTGACAGCTTATTTCATCATTTAACCTCACATGCCATTTCAAGGCAGTTATTCTTGGCTTCACATTCTTATTACAATACTCCACTTCTTTTTTTTCTCTTATTGATTTTTCAATTTCCTCTTACTGTACATGCCTTCTTAATGCTGTGTCCATTATCTCTAAACTGCTGAAAATAATTCTACCTGCTTTTTCAACCACTTTTGAACGAGAGACTATATATCTGGCTAATTTTTTGAGAGCATAATTGCTTTTCTGTTCCTCTTAGTAGATAATACAAATCATACACACATCTTTATGGACTCCCTATAGCAAAGATCTCTAGCTACTTGTAACAAATGCTTTTCTTCTGGTTTTCCAACTCAAATTTTCTCTGTCACATCTCATAAATCAATAACATTTTCAGAAAAAAATTTTTGTATATAATCTAGAGACTTTGGAGAAATGCACAATAAATCGCCTAAAAAACATCTTCTGTGGACTTCAAAACTTTTATAGAGAACAGGCACTAGTTATTTTGAATATTGTGTTCTAGATTACGATTAACGCTCTAACTGCTGCGCGCAAGTGGAAAGGGGTTTATCGCAGCCCTTTATGCACATCGGAAGTAGCATGCATATTAAAAGTTGAAAGTAAACACGTTCGCTTGAGCGCAATTGAATTTAACGCTCGTCAGGATAGCGCAACTTCAGAACTCTGGTTAACTGTTTCGCAAGTGAAAAAAGGTTGCACAAAACATTTAATATATAATATATATATAATATATATATTATATATATTATAGGTTGCACAAAACATTTAATATACACATATATATATATAAAATATATATATATATATGTGTGTGTGCATATGTATTTATATATATATATGTATTACAGACATATATACACATATAAACACATAAATGCATATGTACACATATATAGACAGATATTAATATAAGTGCATTGGACCCCTTTGCAGTTAAGTAGCTGAAAAAAATCAAAATCATATTCATGCAATAATCACATTTAATAAAGTGTTTAACTGTGTATTTTTATTTACTGTGAATATTTCACATTCCATTGTTCTTCACATAGGGGAATATGTTTGAAGTATTTTTAAATAGATATTCCTATAAATATCTTTTTATATCTCTACCTATATATAATCACCTATGTGTATAGGTATCGATATATATTTTAGATAAAAACATGTTTCCTCCGCTAAAAAGCTAGTATCAGCTAGACTCAAAAGTTAAATATATATATAGTAACTTTCCTAAAAAAAAATATGCATACAATGTTGCAAAAAACATGTACAATATTGCAAAATAACCACTGGTGGTAAGACATATACATACATACACACACATATACAGTATATATATATATATATATATATATATATATATATATATATATATATATATATATATATATATATATATATATATATATATATATATATATATATATAATCAAAACAACATCAGACATTACAGAAATATGTATTTAAAAATAAATAGAACATATTCTGCTATGTGAAGAACATTGGAATGTGAAATATTCATTTATTTTTTTATTAAATATTTTTATTGAACTTTTATAATAACAAAAATAACAAGCATTCAAAAGAACATAAAAGGCAACAAGATGGTGTCACAAACATGCAGAAGGCTGTCTAAGCCGGCATCACAAAAGTAATAACAGAGTAAACATCAGCACTGCTTGATTGCATCATTACACATTTATGTTTGTGTAACTAGATCATTAGAAGGACGTTTTTATAAGCATTTCTCACATACTCATATTTCTACATTCCGGCACTGCTATATATGATGCCTAATACAAACAGTGTTAAAAAATAAAAACAAGATTAAGAAAGGAAGAGGGAAAGAAGATGGGAGGTTGTTGAGGGAAGGAATGGATGGAAATGAAGGGGGGGGGGGTTGGAGGACAAAAAGGGCCTACTATATGGTCAAACCAGCCTTATATGTGCACAGACGTGCGAACCTATACAGTCATCCCAGTCCTTATTGATCTCTAGGTCTTTGTTCCCATATAAAAATAGTATCTAAAATAAAGTCTTGTCTACCCATGTATGTATAATATATCTTCTCCAATTCTAGCACGTGCTCAACTTCTCTAACCCACAAGGAATGCGTTGGGGGTTGGGTGGTCTTCCAAAGTCTGGGGATTAAGCGTTTAGCGCTGTTTAGCATGCACTGAAAGAGTTTCCGCCTGAGTTGACATGGTATTTTCGGGAAAGCATTAAGTAGTACTACTATCTGTGATAATTCAATATCTATGTTTAAGATGCTATTAATACTATCTGAAATATCTTTCCAATACATGTGAAGAAGTGGGCACCCCCACCAGATGTGTGAAAGGTCACCCACCTCTCCACATCTTCATCAGCAAAGTGGGGAAGCGCTTGGGTATATACTGTGCAGTCTTTTGGGTGTCAGATACCAACAAGATAATAGTTTGTAGTTCATCTCTACAATGGTCTGGGAGAGTGAATATTTTTTAATTGCGACAAAAATTCTACCCCATTGGGCATCAGATAATTCTGTGTGAAGCTCATTTTCCCACCTCTGCATATAGGTTGGCCTATTACTCATTGCAAAGCGCTGTAATATTTTGTGTGGCAAAGAGATATGAGATTTAGTGTATCCAGTGTTTTGGGCAAAGTGTTTCAAATGGCGTACGTGGTCTAACTATATCATTAGTGATGTTGCAAACAGTTCTGCCGCGAATAGTTTGCAGCGAACATAGCATGTTCGCGTTCGCAGCGGACGGCGAACATATTTGATGTTCGATTTGCCCCCTATTCGTCATCATTGAGTAAACTTTGACCCTGTAGCTCACAGTCACAAGACACATTCCAGCCAATCAGCAGCAAACACTCCCTCCCAGACCCTCCCACCTCCTGGACAGCATCCATTTTAGATTCATTCGGAGCCTGCATTCTTAGTGAGTGGAGGGACAGTGTAGCTGCTGCTGTTTTAATAGGGAAATTGATAGCTAGGCTAGTGTATTCAGTGTCCACTACAGTCCTCAAGGACTCATCTGATCTCTGCTGTAAGGACAGCACCCCAAAAATCCCTTTTTAGGGCTAGAACATCAGTCTGCTTTTTTTTTTTTCCCTGTGTAATCTAATTGCAGCCTGACTGCCAGCTCAGGCTCACAGCATATACTGTGCCCACTTGCCCAGTTCCACCACTCATATCTGGTGTAACAATAGTATACATTTAAAAAAAAAAAACCTTTTTTAATTTAAATAATAGCAGTCAGTTTCATTCACACGTGTGCGTTTCAGGTCCTGCCAGGGCACAGTGTGACACCAGTGCAAGTCATATCTGCTAAAACAGTAGTGTACATTTAAAAAAACAACAAAAAAACTTTTTTTAATTTGAAATAATAGCAGTCAGTTTCCTTCACACGTGTGTGTTTGAGGTCCTGCCAGGGCACAGTGTGACACCAGTGCAAGTCATATCTGCTAAAAAAAAATAGTGTACATTTAAAATAAAATAAAAAACTTTTTTTAATTTGAAATAATAGCAGTCATTTTCCTTCACACGTGTGCATTTGAGGTCCTGCCAGGGCACAGTGTGACACCAGTGCAAGTCATATCTGCTAAAACAGTAGTGTACATTTAAAAAAAAAAAAAAAACAACCTTTTTTTAATTTGAAATAATAGCAGTCAGTTTCCTTCACACGTGTGCGTTTCAGGTCCTGCCAGGGCACAGTGTGACACCAGTGCAAGTCATATCTGCTAAAACAGTAGTGTACATACATTTAAAAAAAAACAACAACCTTTTTTTACTGTGAAATAATAGCAGTCAGTTTCCCTCACACGTGTGCGTTCCAGGTCCTGCCAGGGCACAGTGTCACCCCAGTGCAACTCATATCTGGTTTAACAGTAGTGTACATTTAAAAAAAAAAAACACTTTTTTGACTGTGAAATAATAGTAGTCAGTTTCCCTCACACGTGTGCGCTCCAGGTCCTGCCAGGGCACAGTGTCACACCAGTGCAACTCATATCTACTAAAACAGTAGTGTACATACATTTTAAAAAAAACAACAACCTTTTTTTACTGTGAAATAATAGCAGTCAGTTTACGTCACACGTGTGCGTTCCAGGTCCTGCCAGGGCACAGTGTCACACCAGTGCAAGTCATATCTGCTAAAACAGTAGTGTACATTTAAAAAAAAAAAAAAAACTTACACTACCTGAATGATACAACATCATACCTGATGTTTTAAAGCACGTTATTCCAAACAATTTAGGAATGTTAGGTGATTTATGCCCTTTATGGATTAAAACCAGACTCTGCATCAACTATGTAATTTTCCATGGGAGTTTGCCATGGATCCCCCTCTGGCATACCACAGTCCAGGTGTTAGTCCCCTTGAAACAACTTTTCCATCACTTTTGTGGCCAGAAAGAGTCCCTGTGGGTTTTAAAATTTGCCTGCCTATTGAAGTCTATGGCGGTTCGCGCAAAATTTTAGGTTCGCAACATCACTATATATCATGTCTGTGTGGTGATGTGTTGACTGCGTGACTTAGTTGGAAGTAGGGGTACCATTGGATTCAATGGGGGGCTATTTCATGAGCGATAGCTTCTTGTGTGTTGGCATGACCATCCTTACAAATCGTGTGCCCTGGGATATTTGAGGGTTTGCCATCTATAACAGCTAGTTGTGGAAACTTAAAATAGCCAAAATCTGGGTTATTGAGCAAAGGTGTCATAGGGGAGATGGGGCTCGAGAGGGTTGGATACATACGTAGGAGTTTATCTCATTCTTTAAGTGTACTATCTACATAGTAGTTAGGTAGTTTAGTTTTGGGTCTGTGTTTCAAAGGGATCCAACAAATTTCCCTGAGGTTTATACCTGTTATGAGGGACTCCATCTGGGTCCATGGTTTTTCCTGGGAAGAGTGGTTCCAGGTTACTATTCGGGCAAGGTGGGAAGTCCTATAATAATCGTGTATGTTGGGTGCACCCATTCCTCCATTTTCTTTAGTTAAGTATATTGCTATTTTGGGAATGCGAGCTTTCCACTGGGACCAATTGAAAGATTCTAACATTCTTTGTATCGAGCATAGGTATGATTGGGGTAGCTCCATTGGTAGTGTTTGAAACAGATAAAGAAATTTTGGGAGTATCGTCATCTTTACTGCATGGACTATGCCCATCCAAGAGAGAAGTCCCTTTTTATGCCATGTGTTCAAGAGTGTTTGTGCTTCTTTTTGTAGGGGGACATAATTAAGGTCATATAACTCTGGTATGTGTGGAGTAATGTGAACTCCTAGATAACGCATTTTGGAGTTGATGATAAAGTCAGTGTGGATAGCTAGATAATGTGTATCTTGTGCTGAGAGGTGAATAGGTAGTAATATTGATTTGTCTAAATTAATGGAGAAGTTTGAAACTGCCTTAAAGGACGCAAGTTCACTGAGAAGTGCTGGTACCGTCTAGGTAGGGGATGTCAGTGTAAACACAATGTCATCAGCATATAGTAGACATTTTTGGTGGTATGGCCCAAAGGGCACTCCTTGGATCTCTGGATCCTGCCTAGTGCGTGCCGCAAATGTTTCTACCATGAGGGCAAACAGGAGTGGTGATAGTGGGCATCCCTGACGAGTCCCATTTTTTTTTTTTTTTTTTTAATTAAATTTTTATTGAGATATTCAAAAATAGACAACAAAGAATATACATAACAAGTGGTATAGTACAGGGATTGAAACAAAGTGACAATTATACAGGCATATTAGACATAGTATTACCCTGTGTTTACTTATACATTCACAGTTGTCTTCTGTTTATAAGAGATCTAAGTGACAATGGAAAAGAGTAAATCCAAAGATGGAGTATCTCTCTTGAATTGCACAGGTTTTTTGATAACGTTTAAACATGTTTATAAACCAAACATTAATATAACAGTTAAGGCTGAGGGAGACTTCTCTCAGCCAGAGGAAGATAGTGAGGAGAGGGTAAAGAGCGAAAGGAGGAAGAGGAGAGAAGGGGAGAAAGAGAAGAAGAGAAAAAAAAAAAGGGGGGGTAAAGGGAACATAATGACAGTACCTCCCGGGGAGCACAGCATCTTCAAAACCATATCAAATCTGTCTACTCCACAGAGCCTACGTCATTTCGTGGACTTCTAAGTGGTGTATTTTTAAGTAGTGATATCTCTCCAAGGAAAGGAGGTCCGTAACGGCCGCTCTCCAGTCCTCTAGTGTAGGGATAATCTGGGTCTTCCATAGCTTGGGGATTAATTTCTTAGCTGCTGTGAGCATAATCAGTAAGAGAGGGTGTTTACCCTCGCCCGGCAATTTTGGAAGAGATAAAAATAGTAATGTGGTTGGAGTTTGAGGAACCTGAGTTCCTAATATCTCCGACATTTCAGACATAGTCTCACGCCAGAATTCCCACAGTCTAGGGCAAGCCAACCAAATATGGAGAAGCGTACCCTCTTCTCCACATCCCCTCCAACAGGTGTTATTGAGTGAGGGGTATATCTTATGTAATCGGGACGGGGTTAGATACCATCTACATAGGAGTTTTATGTGAATTTCTTGTATCACTGCCGAGACTGATGATTTTTTGGTCAGTCGGAAAGCGTGGTGCCATGATTCCTCCTCTAAGTTACAATTTAATTCTTTCTTCCATGAGTGTGTGTAGGAGGGGAGATTCAATGCGTCAGGACTGCTTAGAATTTTGTAAATTTTAGATATCAAATGAGTCGGGCATTTTGGTGAGGTGCAAAGCTCCTCGAAGGGTGTCAGTTTTCTACCTAATTCTTCTTTATGTTTGTGATGGGTAACAAAATGTATCAATTGATGATAGTGAAGCCATGAGGAGAAGATCCCCCCATGTGCCTCCATCATGTCGGAGTGTGTTTTAAACCTCCCTCCTGTAGTGATAAATAATATCGTACCTGTGCGGAGGCTGTATGGTTGTAGTTTAGCAAAACCTAATCTACAGAATGGAAGGTCAGTATGCTCAATGATGGGTGTAAGAGGGGCATCTCTAGAGGATATGTGAATAGTCGTAGCTAGTATCTTATCCCAGTCTTTCAAAATGTTAGTTGTGATAAGGTAGTTACTAATTATTTTGGGTCTAGATTGATGTGACGTCCACCCTAGCGTAGCAATGTTATTCAGTTTGAGTATTTGTCTGTCAATGTTAATCCATGTCTTGTCTTTAGGGTTATGGGCCCATTCCACCATATGTTGTAGGGAAATTGCTTGTTTGTATCTTTCCAAACAAGGCACTCCAAGCCCCCCTCATCTCTTGATAGAAACATAGTTTTCATAGGGATTCTGGGTCTGGCCCCAGCCCATATATACTGTTCAAATGCTTTTTGTAGATGAGGAATATACCCTTCAGGGAGTGCTATGGGGAGAGCTTGGAGAAGATACAAAATACGGGGCAGGATGTTCATTGACGAGTCCCGTTTTTAATCTGAAATGTGTGGGATAAAACACTGTTTGCTCTTACCTTAGCTGTTGGGTGCGTATGAAATATTCATATTTTATGTCGAGTTAGCACACTTCTTTAAACACGATCAGGTTTGTGCACTAATATGGATGTTTGTTTTTTCCCACTTTTCCCACTCCATTGAAATCTATGGGGGAATACGTCAATGCAGTCGCAATATTCAAACTTTACTTTTTTCACACGTCAGGTTAGTGCTCGTGCAAAAACTTATTTCTTTAAACTTTAAATACATGTGCTACCCGATTCGTGCAAAAAGCTTATTTCTATTTAAGTTAATGCATGAGCGGAAGCGATTAGTAGCACTCCACTTTTAATCTAGCTCTATATGGGTTTAAGTTTTATTATAATTTATACTCCTAAAGGGAAAATAACACTGACATTTAATATATAAAATGGTTTTATTATGCTGAGTAAAATATTGTTACTCTCTTCAATTTTTTTGGCTCATGTCCTGTAATTTAACTCTGAAAAGTGTGAGTTTTCGATTCCTGATAATTTGCAGTGTACATTGCACTCGTCATAAGTGGAACACTACTGCATATATTTCCATAATGGGCCACAGCAAAGGTGATCAGATAACAAATTGCCAAACAAGGTTTCACAGTAGCTAATGTTGGTGGCAAAACTTATTACAAACAAGTCTCAGGATTAAATTCCAAAAATGGCAAGCTAGTGGGAACGTTTTCCCAATAACAAAATCCGTAGTCCCATATAATAATAAATGAGTTAGGGTTTCTTACCATCCCCTGTCCTAGCCGGTCTTTGGGTAGAGGCTGCAAAATCCTCAGAGGTCCCGCTGCAACAAAACTTTCTCAAATCCAAACCGACACCTTGTTGTGTCTCTCAGCATTCTCTGCATCCTCCAGTTAGCCTGCAATACCCTCCTCAGCCTGTTCCTCTTGGGGGCGCGGTCACGTCCCTTGTGCGTCCGATAACGTCAGCCTACCACTGTTGCTGCTTACTCCGGAACTCGATTCCGGTTACACAGTTCCGAGCTGTGTGGAAATCTTCCTTGCTAGCCATGCTCACAATTGGGTAAAGTTGCAAATGATCAATGTGAAATAAGGAGCACCGGCAGCGAGATATGGATAAAATATATTCTGTCTTTATTAACACCTTAGTGTCATTAAAAGTTCCATATTGCTAGGCACAAACATAGGAACAATACAGAGTGATGGTCAGATAACAGCTCAGCAGCTTATGAGGAAGGCTTTGGAGCCAAAACATGTCAGTTGCTGTTATCTGACCATCACTCTGTATTGTTCCTATGTTTGTGCCTAGCAATATGGAACTTTTAATGACACTAAGGTGTTAATAAAGACAGTATATATTGTATCCATATCTTGCTGCTGGTGCTCCTTATTTCACATTGATCATTTGATCAGATAACATACATAAAAATTGTGCACATTTTGCAAAACAAATAACAGTGACAAGTCATGCTTATTTAAGTAGCAAGTCCAGATTGGCTCCTCCAAATAAGGCAAGTAGTGAGGGGAGTTTTCCTATTGGAAAACAATTGTGGCAAGCTAGGTGTTAATGGGTTCAGAAAATGTTTACACTCAGGGGTCTATTTATCAAATTCCGAAACGGAGCTTGATGCCCCGTGTTTCTGGTGAGCCTACAGGCTCGCCAGAAACACAATTTATGAAGCAGCGGTCTAAAGACAGTTGCTCCATAACCTGTCTGCCTGCTCTGAGGCGGCGGATAGACATCGCCGAAAATCAACTCGACCCAATACGATCGGGTTGATTGACACCCCCTGCTGGCGGCCGATTGGCCTTGAATCTGCAGGGGGCGGCGTTGTACCAGCAGTTCACAAGAACTGCTGGTGCAATGATAAAAGCCGACATCATTTGCTGTCGGCATTTATCGATGTGCGGCGGACATGGTTCGCTATAGCGGATCATGTCCGTCCGCACAATGATAAATGGCCCCTCAGTGTGTTAATTTATTGCAAAAAACAGAGAAAGTCCCAAGGTGTTTTATGTCCCTTTAAGGGTAAACAACAGAGATGTGCAATGTACAATAGAGATTTTTTTTTTTTTTTTTTTTAATTTTTTATTTTGTACCAACAATGCCATAAATGTGATAATGAAACAGTCAAAACAGATTTATATGACAGTTACGAAAAAGAAATTAACGTTACAATGAGTGTGTCCAATCTTCCTTATTTATAAATGCAGATTTCGTGAAAATAGGACTATCCACCACCTATCATTTCCATTTTTTATGAAACACTGTTGGGGTTTTTTTTTTTTTTTTTCTTGGTATTTAAGAGGAAGAAAATAAAACAAAAAGAAAAAAGGAAAAGAGGGAAAAGGAGAAAAAAAAAAAAAAAGAGAAGAAAGGATCCATCTCTCTCCCCCCTCCCCCACCCACACCCACCCCCCACTACCAGGCGCCTAATTGTACTATTTCAGCGTTTTGGAATGGAGTTATCATATAGTCCACTTCTGCTGGAGAGAAACTTTTAATGAATTTGGACCATTTGCTAAAAAAGACTATGATTTCTTGCTCTGAGTTCAGATCTGTAGCCAGTTGTTCGATCCGATATTGTTTTTTAAGGTAATTCTTTACTTCATTCGTCGTGGGTGTAAATCTAGTTTTCCATTTTTTAAAAATCAAGTTCCTTGCAGCTAAAATCACTAAGTTCACTAATTTGGCGTCTCTGAAGTCTTCCTCATTTTTTTGACAGAAAAATTATGGTTAGTAGATTGAATTTAAACAAATCGGTTTTCACCTTCTTTAATAACCAGAATTCTAATCTGTACCAAAATTGTTTGATTTTAGGACATACCCATACCATATGTAATAAATCTGCGGCTAGCATGCTACATTTTGGACATATATTGAATTCCTTATTGTTCCATCTATGGGCTTTGTCTGGTGTATAATATGTTTGATATAGGACCTTTAGATGGGACTCTCTCCAAGTTTCAGAAATAGTGGAATTATGGAGGAGTGTCAGGGATCTCATAATATGTATTTCCTTGTCTATGTTCGTAGATAATTGATCTGACCATTTCTGAGCTAGTTTCTCTATATTACAACCACCTTCCTTTGAGTTAAGATAGGTGTACCATGGGGAAATCGAACATTGACCCGCCTTAATCAAGGTAGGCCATGCTTCCAGTTTCCCCCAGGTCCATTTCCAGTTGAATTGGGCTCGTAGCTGATTAGTGTAATGTCTGGCTTGCAGGTAGGCAAAGAAGTCTTGGTTATCAAGATTAAATTCCAGTTTCAGCTCGTGGAAAGTTTTAATAATTCCTGAGTCTGAGTGGTAGAGCTGTCTGGTGCATTTAAGCCCCTGTTCCTGCCATCTCTTCAGATGAGGAGCTTGCGAGCCCTCTTGAAATTCTGGGTTCCCTAGGAAGGTTTGGTATCTGGGGATGTTCGTGTTTATACCCATTAATGCTCCAATCTTTTTCCATGCCTGTGTTATTGTATAGATGGTTTTATGAGTCTTCACCTGTTTGGGGAGAAGATAAGCCGGAGTATGGAGTAATGATATTGGCTTCAGGGGGTAGATTATACTGTTCTCTAGTCTATTGTCCGTAAAATAGTCGGCTTCTGCTATCCAGTCTGCCGCAATTCGGCCTAGGAAGACTAAGTTATAAAGATATAAGTTAGGGAGGGCTAGTCCCGCGAATTGTTTTGCTAGATATAATCTCTGCAGCGAGATTCTAGGTTTCCTTGTCTGCCATATGAATTTGCGGAGCGCCTGGTTGAACTTCTTGATATCTTGTGCTTTTATGAACAATGGGAGATTCTGCAAAATGTATGCTATTTTTGGTAGGATTACCATTTTGTATAGAGCGGTACGCCCGGCAAGGGAGAGAGGCAATTTCTGCCAGTCTCTCATTAGTGAGATTGCATTTATAATCGCTGGGGTTATGTTTAAAGTGTACCACTCTCGGGGATTGGATGAGATTATAATCCCTAGATATCTGAATGAGTCCACGACAGTTTTAAATGGATTGTTTATTTGAGAGGTGTCGGTCTTTCTTAGCCAAAGTAGTTCTGTTTTTTGTTTATTCATTCTGTACCCTGCAAAACATCCGAAATGTTCAATTATGTTGAGTACTATAGGAATATTCTTAGCGGTGTTAGAAACATATACTAACAGATCGTCCGCGTATAAAGCCACTTTCAGTTCTTTATTGTGAATTTTGATTCCTTCAACATGTTTTCTGATTTTTATGGCTAGAGGTTCAATCGCCAAGTCAAACAAAAGTGGCGAAAGCGGGCATCCCTGTCTCGTGCCTTGCCCTAGTTGAATACTCTTAGATTCCTGTCCATGAATTACTAGTATAGATGATGCTTGGGAGCAAAGATTCTTTGCTAAATTTAAGAATTTCTGTTGAAATCCATATTGTTTCAGAGTATTTAAAATATGATCATGGCTGACTCGGTCAAATGCTTTCTCAGCATCGATTGCTATTACCGCTGCGTCCTGATTCTGATCAGGCTTGCCTTCATTATTTTTAAAATAATCAATAGATAGGAGCAGTTGTCTAATTTTAGATGAAGAGCTTCTTTTGAGGAGAAAACCTACTTGGTCGTTATGGATCACCTCAGATAAACCTTTTTGCATTCTTTTGGCCAGGATTGAAGCAAAGATCTTATAGTCCGTGTTCATCAGTGCGATGGGTCTATAAGATTCTCTGCATTGTGGATCCTTCCCTGCTTTGGGTATAAGGATCGTATGTGATACTAGGAAACTGGGAGGTATTTGATTATTCTGTTGAAAGAGGTGGTTGTAAAGAATAGTTAAATGAGGAGCGATTACTTTGTCCAGGCTTTTATAGAACTCGTTAGGCAAAGCGTCAGGACCTGGTGCTTTTTCGCCTTTCAGAGCTTGAATTGCCTGCATTACCTCTAGTTCTGATATTGGGGCGTTTAGAGTCGAGTTAAAGTCAGGTGAGATTTTTGTAATATTAATGTCTTCCCAGAAACTGTCCCTTTTGTTTATATTGACTGAGTCAGCCGTATATATTGAATTGTAGTATTGAAAAAATGATTCAATTATTTCTTCTGGGGAGGTAAGTAGTTCGCCGTTAATTTTTATTGCTTCGATTGTTTTCGAAGATTTCGAATTTTTTACTAATTTCGCCAGCATTTTAACTGATTTATTACCGAATTTGTAAAGATTTGATTGGTATCTTAAATTTGCTTGTGTGGCATTCAAAATTAAAAAAGTATCTCTCTCCTCTTTGGCCTTAATGTACCTCTTCCAGTTCTCCTCTGAAGGGGAGTTCAAATATCTATTGTAGGCGTTAGTTACCGTAGCGATTAATTGTGTCTCTCTCAAACGAGTTACCCTTCTGATATTCGCTGTGTATGCAATTATGTCCCCCCTTAGTACCGCTTTTGCTGCTTCCCACAGAGTTACTGGGCTGGAGACTGAATTTTTGTTATTTTGAAAAAAGTCTTCCCATTTTCTTTTAAGCCATTCTCTAAACTTTGCATTTTTAATCAAGTGCTTAGGAAAAAAGAAGCTTTGTTTTTTAGCAGAAATATTTTTATCTGGAATATTTAATGTAATTGGTGCGTGATCGGAGATCAGAATGTCTGTAATTTGTGATTTAACCCCCCTATGATATAAACTATCGTTGATTAACATAAGGTCAATTCTAGATAGCGATTTAGTTGTTTTAGAGTAACATGTGTACTTTTTGCTGTCAGGGTTTTGTGCCCTCCAGACATCTCTGACTGCTATGTTCCGCATGAATGATTTAAATATTTTGCTTTCCAGTTTGTCTTTCTTATTTATTCTCTGTGCTATTCCAAATCTTAATCTATCTAAGGGTGCTCGCGGGGACATATTAAAGTCCCCTGCGATGACTATATGCCCTTCCGCCGTTTCCAAGATTTTTGATTGGAGAGAGTCCCAAAACCCATATTCAATTATGTTGGGTGCATATAAGTTGCAAAAAGTGTATATCGAGTTTGATATCTTTAATTTTAATATTATAAATCTACTGAGCGAGTCGATCCATGTGTCTAGTTTTTCATAATTTAACTTCTTCCCTAAGAGAATGGCCACTCCCTTTTTCCTTTTGATTGAGGGAGCAAAGATACATTCAGCTACCCAGGAAGATTTTAATTTTGACGATTCTTCGGTGTTGAGGTGTGTTTCTTGAATTAGAGCTATATGTGTATTTATTTTCTGTAAATGTGCCAGTATTGTTTTTCGCTTAATTGGTGAGACAATCCCACCTATGTTCCACGAGGTAATTTTAATGTCCTTATTCATAGCTTGAATTTTGTTCTCTATGTGTGAGAGTTAATTTTATGTAGTGGAAAGCGGGCGCCGGAGGGGGGGGGGGGAGGGACAAGCGAGAGAGAGAAGAGAGAGAAAGGAGAGAAAAAAAAAAAAAAAAAAGAAGAGGAGAAAATAAAAATATCCCTAACGACAACATAGTAACATAGGATCACTGGTTCCTACTAGTTATCTATCTTATATGAATTTATCCATTAGCCCCATATTCATTTATCTTTTTCTCAGCTTCCTCTGCTGAGTCAAAAAAAAGTGTTTGATCTTCTAGTGTGAGTTTAAGTCTGGCTGGAAATATGACAGTCGCTTGCCATCCCAATTTCAGCATTTTGCCACAGACCGAGGAGAGCTCCCTCCTCTTTAGGGAGGTTTCTATAGAAAAATCCTGAAAAAGCAGAATTTTATTTTCATTATAAAAAATGGGTTGATTTTTGCGATAAAATTGCAGAAACGTCACTTTATCTTGAAAATTCAGGAACTTTGCGATAACTGGTCTCGGTCTGATCAAATTGGTTGAGGTGTCAGGAGCTCTCCCCAGTCTGTGAACCCTTTCAATTACAATAGGTGTTTGTGTTGGGGGCATTTTTAACAATTGGGGAAGAACTTGTGTCATCACTTGCATGAGCTCGTCCTGTTTAAATGACTCTGGGAGGCCTATTATCCTGAGGTTGTTCCTCCTTGCTCTATTTTCTAAGTCTTCAATTTTAGCCTGAAGTTTCAAGATCTTAAGTTGATTGACTTCAGTTTTTGCAAAATATGTATTTGTTGTGTCTTCTATATCTGAAATTCTCTGCTCTGCCTCTTGGATTCTTTTTGAGAATTGTCTAATCTCTAGAGTCAGAAGCGAGATGTCCTGTTTGATTTCATCTTTTAGTGAGTCAAATTTTGGGGCAATGGCTTCTAATATATTGGCTACAAGGTTTTGTGTTTCATGTGAAGTCAAAGTGTTTTGCAGTTTTGTGGGAGTTATTTCTACAAGAGGCTCTCCTTGTGTCCCTGTAAGGTTTTTATTTCTGCGGTCCTTGTTTTTGGCAGTCATGCCTATATTGGATTTACCCGTGAGTGATGGTGAGGTAATAAATTTATCCATAAACAAGGAGGCACACCCCAATATGGATTAAATGTGAAACGTGCTTTGTGACACTCAAAAGTGTTAAAAAATTAAGTGAGTTTATTTTTAGTGCCAAAAAAAGAGAAAGAGGAGTGAAGGAGGGGGGGGGAGGTGAAGGTGCAGGGGAGAGTGACGTGAAGAAAATGGGGAAAAGTGGGGAAAAAGTGACAAAAAAAAAAAAAAAAGTGAGTCGCGTGCCTTCCGTTAGTGTTGCCTGGTCTGTGACGACTGTGAGATACAATATGGTGATTTACAGCTATGGGCTGATTAAGGTGAAGACCCTCAGTATTTGAACCCCAATCTAGACACGTGCTTGTTGTGACCGAATTCTGAACGTCAAGGACACAGATGTTTACAGGCACTATAACCTTAGAACAATTTTTAAGCTAAAGTTCCCTTTGTGTTGTCTTTTCAGTTAGAGGATGTGCACTATCTCTATACTCAGTGGCTAGTCTGTCTGTTCCTCTCTTGATGTATTCGCTAGCCTACCTCCTGTCCCAACCTGGGTGGGGGAAATCGATTGTACCCTAATCTAACTGATAACTGAGTGGAGGTTTACACAACAATTTTTATAATCGTCTAAACATGGGCATTTATTTGATGTGTCACAGTAAAACCAGTGTTAGGTCTTGATCCACAAGACATAATTTATTGCTCAGGCTTTTTGAGCCCCCTCTCCCTTCCTCCTTCCCTCCCCCTCTCTTTCTCCTCCTATGGGTCTGTACACAATAATCTGGCTAGTATGTATGTCAAGTTACTATAGTGACAGCTTTCCCTCTTGCAGCTATTACCACATGTAAAAGGCTATTGGCAAACCAACTTCTTAGTAGCTTAGGGTTAGAGCAACAAGTTATTTTTCATAGGAGTGACAATAAGTAATGGTCATGAATTGTGTAAAGCCTAATCCAATGCCCTATGCTCTAGACCTAGGCAATATAAGTTATTTCATTTGATTAACGGTGCTATATGGCTACCAAGCACCAAGCTTAACTTGTTTCCTAGAACCAACAATTTTTCTAATTTCAGTGCATTTTATGACATTGTGCATAGATGTAAATACAAGTGATAACAATCAGATAGGCTTATCACATCTAGTCGACTTAGTATAACATTCAAGAGTCTGTGTTTTAGGGTTTCAATCCTTAACACCTATGAGTAACTTTATGGTGTTTGCAGTAAAGCCAGTCAAAGAATGAGTCATGCATCCATTTTCAGGCAGCCAAAGAAGGTTTGAAACAATTTGCCATACAACTATAGATGCCTTACAACACCACGGGGGGAGAAAAGAAGACAAACGTCTCTGAGGATGATAATCAGCACATAATAGTGCTGCGAAGCCTGTGATTTTATTTTGTTTTCTTCTTTTCTTACTGCGCCTCCTTTCTTTCCTTATCCCCTCCCCCTCTCCTCTTCCTCTGCTGTTGGGGGGCGCAGCTAAGCCTACCATACACTTCTTTTTGGGGAGTGAATTATATGTCCTTTTATGAAGGTGAACAATTTATACACCCATACATTTAGATTCTTTAAGCACCGTTTTTCGTAGTCCACCTTTTATGTGTCAGCACCCTCTCGCTTATACTCCACCACAAACACTTTCTATAGTAGCAGTCAAACCAAGAGTTTCAGTGCAAGGAAAAGTTTGTTAACTTACCCCCTCTCTCACGCCGCCCGCTTGAAGCATGTGTAATGGTTCTTTTTTTCTTTTTGAGTGTACCTTGGCCCACAGTGCAACAGCACGGCAACTTTTTCTTTCTCCAGGAGTCACACTCCTCCAATAGCCTCACCTCCTCTCGCGCAGCAACAGTGGGAGAGGAGGGGTAGAAATCCGGAGGGGTCTCTCGTGATGGCGAGGTCGGTTCTGGGTATTGCCCCTCGAAATCGTGCAAAGCCCGGCTCGCTCTCACCGCCTCCCACGCAGCACCGGTGGAGGAGGGGGAAGCGACCGCCGCGGGCTGATGACGTTCCCGATGCTGCGCTGTGCACTGCTGGGATCCTTTGCCGGTGCGTTGTTTTGTCCTCAGCGGGGTAGAGTCAGTTGGCGCGGCGGAAATGGGGAGAGGGAGGGGTACGTCCCGAGTCTCAGGATATTTGCAGCCCCGCACCAATGCTGGCTGGAGGAACACTTGCTCTTGGTTTTATGAGGGTAGGTCCCAGTGGCTCCCAGCCACTCCGTTCCGGTCAGGAATGTCTTTGCTTGGGTGTCTAATTACTCAGACAATGGGATGGAGTTCCACTGTCCTTGGGTCCGGTGATGCTGACTTTTCCTATCCGTTGCACAGCCTCCTTTGTGGGTTAGGGCGCGGGACTCTCCCCGCCATGAGCTGAAGGGCTGGAGAGCAGAGCTCAGGTGCATGCACTTAGCTCCTCCTCCACCGGAACCAGAGCATGCCCAATAGAGATTTTGTTTTAATGAAACAAATATCCAAAGGAATGCACCAAAGAAAATGAAAAAATACTGCTGAAAATCATCAATATTTATTCATTTCCTCTAAATTTTTACAGTTATATCCAAAAGTTAACTGAAATTTGCTTACTTTTAATAGCAAAATAACAATCTTCACAGAAGTAGCAGTATTTATCCAGTGAGAAAAGCACACTAGCTTATGTTGTAGTTTAATATTTCAATTTTAGAAACATACATTTTGGTTTGACCTCATAAGAACGAAAAATTCCGCTTGAAAAACTGAATGCTTTTTTATTTTTTATTTTTTATAGAGTACTTCAAAGCAAGTACATAATATAAACGAGGTTTAAAAATTAAAACAGATATCTTTCACAGCACTCTAAAAATATCTGAAACAAACAGCTATATATTCCCTTCTCTTTACTACCTAGGCATTATGATCCTTTATTTAATATATTAGCAATCTCTTCTACCCCCAAACCATACAACTACTAAAACTGCATGAATACAATTGCTAACCTCCTTTTCATTTATGTTAGAGCAACCAAGCTGTGGTATCATTTAGCTGTGGAGATGGTGACTGAGAATACAGTAACTTTAAAAAGTTCTTAGAGAACTTTCAGCTAAAAACAGATTCTAGGGCTATTATTGCTTGTGTAAAATAGGTAGTATTTTAATGTATTACTTTAATTTTACTTTGAAGCTTTTATAAAGGTTCAACTTGAAATTGAAAAAAGAAGTTAATCAACTATAATGTTGCTTATATTATAAAGTCAGTATGTAATAACCATCTACTAATTGTCCCTTAAACTGCATCCTAAAACTAAGAACACCCTCAAATCTACAACATCCCCGTTTCTACTGTTATGCTTAAAACTAACAGGAAAGGTCAACATCAAACAATGAAGTTCCCTAATGATTCTCTTACATTATGGAAAAGTCTTCCCTCTCTACTCTGTTAATGATAAAAAAATTTAAGCATCATCATAAGAATTATTGTCTGGTCATATGTTGATGAATCCAGACTGATTGACAAGGTTGATGCTTTATTCAGTGGCTCCCAAAGTGGGCAGTACTACCCCTTGGGGGGGGGACTACCAAGGGGTGCATCAATAGATGAAGGAGGTGGAGGGATGCTCAGATTACCATAGTGGGCTCTAGTAGGCAATAAGTGAAAAAGAATGCCAGTGGGCTCTTCTACATGATAATACATGATTATCATAGTTTGCTGTGCTGTAGCTTACATGCCTAAAGTGAAACAACTTTCTTGTTCTAAATATGAAGGTTTTCTGCTCTTTGTTTTCAAAACTTTTTCTTTTATGTTAGTTTGGGTTTACAACTTACACTCTAACTATGACAGGTTACAGTCACTTGTATGAAAAGCTCATATTCTTTGTTCTACTAGAGGCGTACATTACCACTTTCTGTTAACATTAACTGCACAGTTCATAATTACTGTGTAGTAGAAGGAAACACAGCAAAGGTATATTGTGCTTATCTATGTAGCTTTGTACACAGCTGTCTGTCGATGGTTTTACAGTCTTTCATTGGAAATAACCTGTGTGTTCTGCCCTGCATAATAATTTGTTAAGTACAATACACTTTCCCTATAATTTGTTTATTTGTGCAGTTGTACAACTATGCTCCAAAACAAAATGCTACTGTAGTGTTTGTAAATCCAGGTTGTTTAGAAATATATCTGACACAGAGACCATTTATACAGCAACTAACTACACACTTTATTTCCTGCTTCCTCCCTCCAACAACACTGTCCCCGTCCCTGCTTCTTTGCAACAATTATATACATTTACAAATCAGAGCACAAACCAGGAAGAAAGCATTATATATTATTATATCATAACAAACACCATATCTCTCCCTTACTTTAGATTAGAAACATAACAATTAAACAAAACATAAATATAACTATATATATATACTATGCTTAATATCTAGACATAAGACCAACTATATTTCACATAAAAGAGTTGCATGATGACATAATACATTACATGAAAACACATTTTTAAGGTATTCAGGAGGTCTTCTGTTTTCTCTGAGAGGGTATTTTTGATTAGTATCTAAGGACTGATCATATGCTATGTTTTCTTCCCCCTCACTGCTCTCTGAGTTATTCATATTATCATCATGTTCTTGAAATAATTTGGGTATATCAGAATCATCATCTTCTGCATCAGATACTTCAGTGTCCTGTTTTTTGTGTAGTTTCTTAAAGAAAGAAGAGTTCCGAGTAATTGTATGTCCATTTCTTACTGCAGTGATCATTGATCCTTGAATTCTTGTAACTGTATATGGGATGACATCATATAAAGTATCCAACTTGTGTTGTATATCTTGCCTACACAGGACTCTGTCTCCAACAGCAAAAGGAGCAGATTTGGTATGATAATATTTATCCGCATAAGCTTTTATCTTGGCTTTGGCATGACTGTCTTTTTGTATTAAGTCCATGTTGAGTGTCTCTGTTAGCGAATCATTTATATCCGGAATTTTGATCCGAAGTTTGCGATTGAATAACAGCTCTGCAGGTGATCTGCCAGTAGTACAATGGGGAGTTGATCGATAGTCTCTCAGAAAAGAGTATACATTTTGTTTCCATGGTCTACCTTGCGCTGTAGTTGCCCTTAGAAATTTCCCCATAGAACGCATGAATCTTTCAGCTTCTGCATTAGCTTGTGGCCAAAAAGGAGTAATGCGCCTATGTTTAAATCCAAGATATGAAGCAAATTTATTAAACTGAGTACTGTTAAATGGGGGACCGTTATCTGTTTTAACAATTCTAGGAATTCCCAATAAAGAGAAAACTTTGTCTAAAACCGGAATAACAGTGACTGAAGATGTTGAGCTGATAACTTCTACTACCGGGTATCTTGAATATTCGTCTATAACCACCATCAAATAATCTCTAGTAGGTAATGGACCATAAAAATCTATACTCACATTACACCATGGTGCTTCAGGCAATGCAGACATTTTTAAAGGTTCTTTGTGAGCTCCTGGAGTTGTGGCTTGACACACAATACAATTTCTCACCAACTTTTCTGCTTGTTGATCTATTGATGGAAACCACACTTTTTCTCGCAATAAACTTTTCATTTTAACTATTCCTTGGTGACCTTCATGTGCTAAGGATAATACTTGCTGTTGTAAACATGTCAGAATGACTAGTCGATTACCTCGCAAGATAATACTGTTGTCATTATTCACTGAGAGTTCTTTGCTAAATCTTGCAAATGACTTCAACTCTTTTCCATGTATTTTGTCAGAATCAGCTGTGTACCATTTTCTACTACCTAGGCATTATGATCCTTTATTTAATATATTAGCAATCTCTTCTACCCCCAAACCATACAACTACTAAAACTGCATGAATACAATTGCTAACCTCCTTTTCATTTATGTTAGAGCAACCAAGCTGTGGTACCATTTAGCTGTGGAGATGGTGACTGAGAATACAGTAACTTTAAAAAGTTCTTAGAGAACTTTCAGCTAAAAACAGATTCTAGGGCTATTATTGCTTGTGTAAAATAGGTAGTATTTTAATGTATTACTTTAATTTTACTTTGAAGCTTTTATAAAGGTTCAACTTGAAATTGAAAAAAGAAGTTAATCAACTATAATGTTGCTTATATTATAAAGTCAGTATGTAATAACCATCTACTAATTGTCCCTTAAACTGCATCCTAAAACTAAGAACACCCTCAAATCTACAACATCCCCGTTTCTACTGTTATGCTTAAAACTAACAGGAAAGGTCAACATCAAACAATGAAGTTCCCTAATGATTCTCTTACATTATGGAAAAGTCTTCCCTCTCTACTCTGTTAATGATAAAAAAATGTAAGCATCATCATAAGAATTATTGTCTGGTCATATGTTGATGAATCCAGACTGATTGACAAGGTTGATGCTTTATTCAGTGGCTCCCAAAGTGGGCAGTACTACCCCTTTGGGGGGGGACTACCAAGGGGTGCATCAATAGATGAAGGAGGTGGAGGGATGCTCAGATTACCATAGTGGGCTCTAGTAGGCAATAAGTGAAAAAGAATGCCAGTGGGCTCTTCTACATGATAATACATGATTATCATAGTTTGCTGTGCTGTAGCTTACATGCCTAAAGTGAAACAACTTTCTTGTCCTGAATATGAAGGTTTTCTGCTCTTTGTTTTCAAAACTTTTTCTTTTATGTTAGTTTGGGTTTACAACTTACACTCTAACTATGACAGGTTACAGTCACTTGTATGAAAAGCTCATATTCTTTGTTCTACTAGAGGCGTACATTACCACTTTCTGTTAACATTAACTGCACAGTTCATAATTACTGTGTAGTAGAAGGAAACACAGCAAAGGTATATTGTGCTTATCTATGTAGCTTTGTACACAGCTGTCTGTCGATGGTTTTACAGTCTTTCATTGGAAATAACCTGTGTGTTCTGCCCTGCATAATAATTTGTTAAGTACAATACACTTTCCCTATAATTTGTTTATTTGTGCAGTTGTACAACTATGCTCCAAAACAAAATGCTACTGTAGTGTTTGTAAATCCAGGTTGTTTAGAAATATATCTGACACAGAGACCATTTATACAGCAACTAACTACACACTTTATTTCCTGCTTCCTCCCTCCAAAAACACTGTCCCCGTCCCTGCTTCTTTGCAACAATTATATACATTTACAAATCAGAGCACAAACCAGGAAGAAAGCATTATATATTATTATATCATAACAAACACCATATCTCTCCCTTACTTTAGATTAGAAACATAACAATTAAACAAAACATAAATATAACTATATATATATACTATGCTTAATATCTAGAAATAAGACCAACTATAATTCACATAAAAGAGTTGCATGATGACATAATACATTACATGAAAACACATTTTTAAGGTATTCAGGAGGTCTTCTGTTTTCTCTGAGAGGGTATTTTCGATTAGTATCTAAGGACTGATCATATGCTATGTTTTCTTCCCCCTCACTGCTCTCTGAGTTATTCATATTATCATCATGTTCTTGAAATAATTTGGGTATATCAGAATCATCATCTTCTGCATCAGATACTTCAGTGTCCTGTTTTTTGTGTAGTTTCTTAAAGAAAGAAGAGTTCCGAGTAATTGTATGTCCATTTCTTACTGCAGTGATCATTGATCCTTGAATTCTTGTAACTGTATATGGGATGACATCATATAAAGTATCCAACTTGTGTTGTATATCTTGCCTACACAGGACTCTGTCTCCAACAGCAAAAGGAGCAGATTTGGTATGATAATATTTATCCGCATAAGCTTTTATCTTGGCTTTGGCATGACTGTCTTTTTGTATTAAGTCTATGTTGAGTGTCTCTGTTAGCGAATCATTTATATCCGGAATTTTGATCCGAAGTTTGCGATTGAATAACAGCTCTGCAGGTGATCTACCAGTAGTACAATGGGGAGTTGATCGATAGTCTCTCAGAAAAGAGTATACATTTTGTTTCCATGGTCTACCTTGCGCTGTAGTTGCCCTTAGAAATTTCCCCATAGAACGCATGAATCTTTCAGCTTCTGCATTAGCTTGTGGCCAAAAAGGAGTAATGCGCCTATGTTTAAATCCAAGATATGAAGCAAATTTATTAAACTGAGTACTGTTAAATGGGGGACCGTTATCTGTTTTAACAATTCTAGGAATTCCCAATAAAGAGAAAACTTTGTCTAAAACCGGAATAACAGTGACTGAAGATGTTGAGCTGATAACTTCTACTACCGGGTATCTTGAATATTCGTCTATAACCACCATCAAATAATCTCTAGTAGGTAATGGACCATAAAAATCTATACTCACATTACACCATGGTGCTTCAGGCAATGCAGACATTTTTAAAGGTTCTTTGTGAGCTCCTGGAGTTGTGGCTTGACACACAATACAATTTCTCACCAACTTTTCTGCTTGTTGATCTATTGATGGAAACCACACTTTTTCTCGCAATAAACTTTTCATTTTAACTATTCCTTGGTGACCTTCATGTGCTAAGGATAATACTTGCTGTTGTAAACATGTCAGAATGACTAGTCGATTACCTCGCAAGATAATACTGTTGTCATTATTCACTGAGAGTTCTTTGCTAAATCTTGCAAATGACTTCAACTCTTTTCCATGTATTTTGTCAGAATCAGCTGTGTACCATTTTCCATTCCGAACTAATACAGCGAGTTTTTGCAGTATAGGATCAGCAAATGTTGCTTGTTGTATTTCTTCTAAACTCAATGCTTTAGGTATAGCATGATTAGTAACAAAATTGATATATTCCTCTGCATCCATGGAACTTGGTGAACTTGTGAATGAGTCTGTTGATATAGGATGTCGAGACATATAGTCTGCTGGGTTCTCTTTTCCAAATGTGTAAACCACAGTAAAATTATATGGTTGTAGTCTTAAACCCCATCTTTCTATTCTATCGGGCGGTTTGGATTTTGGATTATTCCAGATCAACTGTAAAGGCTTATGATCTGTGATCAGTGTGAATGGACAACCATATAAATATAAATGAAAGTATTCACAACTCCAAACTATTGCCAGAGCTTCACGTTCTGTTTGAGAGTAATGTTTTTCCACATCATTTAAAGGACGGCTACCATAAGCAATTATATAATGCTTGCCTTTGTCTCTCTGCACCAGAATAGCACCTAAACCAACAGGGCTAGCATCTACTAAAAGAATAGTTTGCTGTTGAGGGTTAAAATAGGACATTGTCTTGTCACTGTTCAAACTCTGTTTCAGTTGTTGAAAAGCTTGTTGTTTAGTTTCAGTCCAACGCCATGGCACACTTTTCTTTGTTAACGCTCTTAAAGGTGTGGCAATAGTAGAGAAATTAGGGATAAATCGAGAACAGTAGTTTACCATCCCTAGGAAACTTTTGACTTCACTGGCGTCTATTGGAGGATTTGCATTCTGAATTGCTTCCACTTTCTTTGGGTCTGCTGATATGCCTTCAGCTGAAAAAACAAATCCATAAAATTCTAGTTTAGTTTTGTTAAATTCACACTTACTACAATTTAAGGTAAGTCCTTTCTCATGAAGTCGCTCAAAAACTGCGGTGAGATTTTTATCATGGTCCTCTTGAGTAGCTCCAAACACAATGATATCATCGCTGAAGTTTTTAACTCCTGGAATTCCAGATAATGTTTGCTGTATTGCATTTTGAAATACTTCAGCAGCAGAAGAAACACCAAAACGTAGGCGCTTGTATCTCCACAATCCTGTGTGTGTTGAGAATGTAGTTATATATCTACTTGTTGGATCCAATTCCAGTTGATGATAGCCTGATTTTAAATCAAGTTTGGAGAAAACTTTTGCCTGGTTGAGATCATGAATTATATCATCTAATGTTGGAGTAACATGGCGCTCCCTGATAATGGCAATGTTGGCTTGCCTCATGTCTATGCAAATTCTTACACTATTTGGGTCTTTGGGTTTTGGCATTGATACTATTGGGGAGACCCATGGAGTTGGCCCCTGCACTCTTTCGATGATTCCTTCGATGAGTTCAGCATCAACCTTGTGCCTTAGATGAAATGGAATTCTTCTATGTGGTTGTATTACAGGTTTTATATGTGGATTAATATGCAGCTGTACTTGAAAATCTTTCAATTTACCAATGCCATTAAACAAATGGGAATACTGCTGTACTAACCGATCTGCTACAGATCCTGTGTCCTTTCTAGGTGAAATTGCATTCATAAGCTTTATAAGTCCCAAACTGGATGAAGTTTCAAAACTCAGAAGAGAAGAATTTTGACCCTTTACAACATAAAACATAGTTGCTGTTTTGTTGTGTTTAAATGCACATGTGGCTATAAATTTACCAATGACATTAAGGGGTTTAGTTGATCCATATGCATATATATTTATTTTACTCTGTAATAACTGTGGTTGTGGTTTTAACATGTGAAATGTTTGTTCACACACTAAATTGACAGCAGATCCTGAATCAATCAATGCAGTGATTTTAGTGTCATTAATGAGTACATCAACTTGTGGCTGAGTTAGGTTACACATGTTGCTTACTACAAATACATATTTGTCATCATTGTTTGAATATTGTCCTTTTTGATCAGGAGATCTGACTAGATTTACTTTCCACTGTTCTGATGTATGTGGCTCAGTATGTGATTGAGGTATTTGATACAGTTTTGTTCTACATTGCTTTGCAAAGTGATTAAAATTCCCACATGCCCTGCATTGCTTATTCCTTGCAGGACAAGTCCCATTATGTGGATAGAAACCCCCACAGTTCCTGCATAACACACATGAGGTCTCTTTCTTTCTTGTGGGCTGTACTATTGAACTGTCTTTTTGAACTCTATTTGTAATAAACTGATCTTCAGTATATCTATTTTCTATGCTTGCAGCTTGCCTGTCAGCAATTTCTAATGTTCTGCCATAATCAAGCAAATCTTTTAAAGATAGTTCAGATTGTCTCAGTGCATATTTCCTAAGTTTTGAAGAAGTGCAGCTTTGTATTATCTGTGCTTTAATCTCATTTTCAACATTAGAAAACTCACAATTCTTTGCTAGTAAACGTAACCTGGTTTGAAATGCATCTAAAGGTTCATCACCCTGTTGTGTTGCCTGTCTGAATGTGTATATTTCATACTGAGTGTTCTTTTTAGGGAGAAAATATGTTGTCAGTTTATCTTTAACATCACGGTATCAGTGGTTGCAGACAAGGTATCATAAATGTTATACACTTTTTCTCCAGCTAAATGAAGCAGTAAAGCCTTTTTTCTGTTTGCATCAGTAACATCCAAAGCAATAAGATAATTTTCAAATCTCTGAATCCATTTTAGCCATCTTGGGCCTACTGAGCTTAGTTCTGCATCAGAGTCAAACACAGGGAAGTTGTATTCATTACATGCAGCCATTCTTGTGGGTATTGCAGCAGGTTACTCAGAGACAAAGCTATAGGGTTCAAACATAATCCTCGTCGCCAAAATGTAGTGTTTGTAAATCCAGATGGTTTAGAAATATATCTGACACAGAGTCCATTTATACAGCAACTAACTACACACTTTATTTCCTGCTTCCTCCCTCCAACAACACTGTCCCCGCCCCTGCTTCTTTGCAACAATTATATACATTTACAAATCAGAGCACAAACCAGGAAGAAAGCATTATATATTATTATATCACAACAAACACCATAGCTACAAATCTCTAAACATTAGTATTTAAGACTCCAGCTTATTGCCAAACTGATATCACTATTTCAAGCCATCCATCACATTAATAATTTGTTTGAATAGTGACATAAGTACTAAATGTGGTACATACGACTCTTGCACAGTGACTAGCAACTTTAAAAAGCTAGCATCAAAATATAATACATTTTTCATTAATATAGCAAATTTCAATTTAAAATTTGAATAAATATTTAATTACTCTTTTCAATTGTATTGTGTAATTTTCATTAGGGGTTGTGCACTGCTATTCTGTAGAATATTTTTTACAAGGCAAGTGTTAGGAGTATACTTATGTGAGTTATGCAGTAAATGTTACAATATATTGATGAAAAACAATGACACAACTTATAATAATGATGTATATGTCTTCATTGTATTATTTGTTCTGTTTGATTACAGTAAATATATAGGATGGGGTGCAGTGTATTATTATAAACTTGTAGACAGAGCTTTTCGGTAAAGAACTGAAAGAGAAAGAATACACATATTGCACTCAGACATAATATTGTGTGATTGTGAGCATATCTCTAATATTATAAAACAACTTTTATTAACATTAGAAATCTCATACATTCCCCTCCTCTGATTTCCTCAATAGTTCCCATTTATATGTTTTTATCACACCACTTGTTTTTAATTTATAGCTTTGAATAAAAGTTAAGTTTATAATATTAAAGCTATGATCACTATCACACAATATTACAAAATGTGAGTGTAATATGTGTATTCTTTCTCTTTCAGTTCTTTACTGAAAAGCTATGTCTAGACGTTATGCATTAAAGCAATGTTTCTCAAACGTTTTCCTCCCACTACCTCCTTGGCTCCTTATGGTCACCATAATATTGCTAATTAATTGGTTCAGTCATATTCTTATTCCTTGGATAGGAGCCAGGATTTATAAAGGGTTCCTCATACTTTTTTGATAGAAAGATCGTCTAGAGTCCAACATTACCATAATATCAGGTAGTGGATAGAAATTTGCAAAACTCAAGGACATAGCAAAGTAAGAAAAAAACAATAGTGCAAACTATAGTTCAATGTTTAACTTTTGTTTCACAGGTACAAACTAGAACAGTTACACATGAAACGTTACTCTTTTTAAAATTCTTGCAGAGACTCCAACCTTGTATTTTTAAATGTGAGTAAATAGAAACATAGAATTTGACAGTAGATAAGAGCCAAATAGGCCCAGGCATTTTTTAATTCCTTTACAGTCTTTGTGTTTACCACCTCAAATGGAAGTTTATTCCATGAATCCACAACCCTTTCTGTAAAAAAATGCTTCCTCACATTTCTCCTGAATCTGCTACCCTCTAACTTTAGATTGTGACCCCTTGTTTTGGCATTTGTTTTTTTGTGGAGAATGCTTTCAGCTTCTCTTCTACTTTATTAAATCCCTTCATATATTTGAAGGTTTCTATTATGTCACTTCTTTCCCTTCTATCCTCTGAACTATGCATATTTAGGTCATGGAGTCTTTGTACATTTTATATTTTAGAATATGTACCATTTTAGTAGCCCTCTTTTGGACAACTTCTAGTTTATTTATATCTTTCTGAAGATATGGTCTCCAAAACTCTATACAGTATTCAGATTTGGCCTAACTAATGATCTGTAAAGTGGCATAAGAACCTTGCTATCTCTGCTACTAATACCTCTCCCAATGCAACCAAGTATTCGACTGGCCTTACTGCTTGCACTATTGCATTGTGTACCAAATTTTAAATCAGCTGAAAAAATAATTCCCAAATCCCTTTCTTATTTAGTTACAAACAGTAATGTACCATTGAGACTATAATTGGCCTTTGGGTTTTTGGATCCTAAATGCATAATTTCAGATCCTATTTATTTGACTAGTCCTCTGGTTATTTAATATCACTGTTCATTTGATCAATCCCTCCGGGAACATCAACTCTGTTACAAATTTTTGTATCATTAGCAAACAAGAAAACCTTCCCCTTAAACACACTTCCAATATAACTTATGAACATGTTAAAAAAAACAGGCCCAAGAACTGAACCTTGGGGAACACCACTAGTAACTGAGAGCTATCACAGAGAATAAAACTGACAAAAAGGATTGAGCTCTCATCCTATTGGCTGATTGTAACAGCCAATAGGATGAGAGCTGCTCAAATCCTATTGGCTGATTGGAACAGCCAATAGGATTTTAGCGGCTCTAATCCTATTGGCTGATTGGAACGTTTCAGCCAATAGGAATGCAAAGGACGCCATCTTGGATGATGTCACTTGCATTCAAGATCCAGTTTACGATGGAGACCGTATTGAAGAGGAGCTCCTCATCGGATGTCTTCAGGATGGACCCGCTCCACGCCGGATGTCTTCACGATGGACCCGCTCCCCGCCGGATGGATGAAGATAGAAGAGGCCGCATGGATTATGACTTCGCGGGCTGGATGAAGATGGAAGAGACCGCCAGGATGAAGACTTCTTGCCACCAGGATGAAGACTTCTTGCCGGCTGGATGGATCCTTCAAGCGGAACTTCAAGAACTGTAATGGATCGTTGGTGGTTACTGTTAGGTTTATTTAAGGGTTTTTAGGGTGGGTTTTATTTTTAGAGTAGGGTCTGGGCAGGTAAAAGAGCTAAATGCCCTTTTAGGGGCAATGCCCATACAAATGCCCTTTTCAGGGCAATGGGGAGCTTAGGTTTTTTAGATAGGGTTTTTATTTGGGGAGGTTGGTTGTGTGGGTGGTGGGTTTTACTGTTGGGGGGTGTTTGTGTTTTTCTTTACAGGTAAAAGAGCTGATTTATTTGGGGCAATGCCCCGAAAAAGGCCCTTTTAAGGGACATTGGTAGTTTAGTGTAGGCTAGGGTTTTTTTTTATTTTGGGGGGCTTTTTTATTTTGATAGGGCTATTAGATTAGGAGTAATTCTTTTTTATTTTTGATACTGTGGTTTTGTTTGTTTTTGTAACTTAGTGTTTTTTATTTTTTGCAACTTAGTGTTTATTTCTTTTTGTAATTTAGTGTTAATTGTAGATTTAAATTATTTGAGTAGGGTTATGTTTTTTTTAATATGTAATATAGTAATTTAATTGCTAGTTTAATGTAATTTTAGTATAATAGTTTAGGGTAGGTTAATTAATAGTTTAATATAGTTTAATTCTACAGGTAGGTTTTAATTTATTATAAGATAGGGATGTTGTAATTTTAATGTAAAGTTAGCTGGTTGTTAGGTTTAGGGGTTAATAGCTTAATTTAGTTTATGGTGATGTGGGGGGCTGGCAGTTTAGGGGTTAATAGGTTTAGTAAGTGGTAGTGATGTGGGAGGCCTGGGGTTTAGGTGTTAATACATTTATTAGCTGCGGTGGGGTCCAGGAGCAGTGGAATAGGGGTTATTACTTTTATTTAGTTGCGGCGGGGTCCGGGAGCAGCAGGATAGGGGTTAATAACTTTATTAAAGTTGCAGCGGGGTCAAGGAGCGGCGGGATATGGGTTAAACATTTTAGTATAGTGGCTGCGTTGGGTATAAATAAAGTTGGTAAAAAGCCGAATAGCAGCGAGATCGATGACTGCTAGTTAACAACAGTCCGCTGCTCATCACTCCGTACTTGGTGTGCGGCTTTTTGCCGACTTTTTTTTATAAATATGGAGATTGTATTCAGGTCCGCGGCCACGATGTTAGGCGATGTTAGGTGAGCGTATTGGTGCCGGCGAATGCAGCACAGTTGAGGCTTTGATAAATATCCCCCATGGCCTTAAAGTTAATTTTATATTGAAAAGATAATCCTTTTTTTAACTGTCTTATTTCAATGCTGTAATCTCATTTTATAATAAATGTTTAATTTTTAGTCAAATTATTTTATTTATTTATTTTTAATTTGAGGCATTTCTTAATGTTATACTTTTACTTTTGGTTAATATTTTATTCTATATCTTTAAAATAAAATTATTTGTGGATAAGGGCTGATTTGAGAAATGTTTAAAAGCATTTAAAAGTGTAATTTTGTTTGCAAATATTTTATTATTTTGCAGTCCAGGGACATATATCCTAAAAAGAATTATTTTGTATGTTTACCTTGCCTATTTTTCAATGTAAATGTGTTCCAACCAATATAGAATTTTTTTGGGTATCAGTTCTGAATTCCATAGGATCCATTCCAACATCTTTTGGGGCAGTGGAAAACGCAAGTTAAAATAAATCATTTGGGTTTTGAGTTAAACATTTCTTTAAGTTTGGTCTCATACTTTATCTGTATCAAGGGCACTAATTAAATTAAAAAATATAAAATATTCAGAAATGTGTTTCTCAGACAATGCACTGAATTATGGTTTTATTTTATTTTTAAGTTTAAATGTTGGTCAGAATAAAATGCTGTTCTACAATGCCTAGACCCTAAGATTAGGCACTCTCTGCTTCTGTCACTTGTTTTTCAAACAAAGGCGTTTGATACAGTGCCACATGAGGGATTAATGCACAAAATTAAGGGACTAGGAATAGCTGAAAATGTTAGTTTATGGATAATTAACTGGATAAAAGATAGGGAGCAACGAGTAGTAGTAAATGGATCATACTCAGATTGGACAAAGGTAATCAGTGGAATACTTCAGAGATCAGTGCTGGGCCCTATTTTTTTTAATATTTTTATAAATGACTTGATGCTAGGATTAAATAGCGACATCTCTACAGTATTTTTGCAGATGATACTAAGTAATGTAAGGTCATTAGGTCAGCGCAGGATGAACTTTCGTTACAAAGGGACCTGCAAAAATTAGAAGCATGGGCAGGTAAATGGAAAATGAGATTTAATACGGGAAAATGCAAGGTTCTACATTTTGAAGTAAAAATAAGCAGTCAACGTATTATTTAAATGGGACAAGACTTAGCCAAACACAGGAGGAAAGGGATTTGGGGGTAGTAATAGATAACAAGCTAAAGATGGGTGCACAATGCAGGGCAGCAGCTTCAAAGGCTAATAAGATACTAGCATGTATTAAAAGAGGCATTCACTCAAATGAGGAAAGCATTATTCTGTCACTATATAAAGCCCTGGTAAGATCTCACCTTGAGTATGGAGTGCAGTTCTGGGGACCAATCACAAAAAAAGATATTTCAGAACTAGAAAAAGTTCAGACAAGGGCCACAAAGCTAATAAGGGAATTGGAGAATTTAGAATAAAGGCGCTTAAGAGGTGACATGATTAATTTATATAAATATATTCAAGGCCCATATACAGAGATGGCAGAAGCTCTGTTTATTCCAAGAAAATTGTTTGTGACCAGAGGTCACAATTTAAGGTTAGAGGAAAGGAGATTTAATCTTCTGCAACAGAAACGTTTTTTCACTGTAAGAGCAATAAAATTGTGGAGCTCATTACCAAAGGAGGTAGTGAATGCCAATACCCTAGATACATTTAAAAATTATTTGGATACATTTCTGTCTATAAACAAAATTCATGGATATGATTGCTAGTATTAAATGGGTCACCTTTTAATGGGATTATTTAAGCTTAACTGGAGCTTTTGTATATATTTTAGATTTGTATAGGTTGAACTCGATGAACTTCGGTCTTTTTTCAACCTCATCTACTATGTTACTATGTTACTATGTTAAAATGTTTAAAAGGCACTAGAAGAGAAAACCTAAATAATATACAGACACACAGAAACCATCAAGCTATGAGCCATCTTGCTGCAAAAAAGTGGTTATATTATGCAAAGTGAAAACAAGTACTTCAATATATAAATAAGATCATATCAAGAAAAACTAACTTATCTTATATTGATAAAATACAGTGTGTGTCATGTCTGATAAGTTGTCATGATACTGGCTGCAGTGTAGAGAATTGATAGAGATAATAGAGACAGTTTCCCAGTTTCTCAGCATTGCATTCACCTGATTGATTCCTGACTAAATGAAATTTCTTTATCTACGGGATACGCAACATTTTCAATTCAGTACAACTGCATGACAAAGAATGTGAGTATATTAAAAGAAAATATATAATCTAGACAGAAAAAAATAGATGGATTAAATCATAGTAAAATAACATAATTAACATTATAATATGCTAATATGCATCTTTGTAATGTTTAGGACATTTTGGGCAATAACATTAAGTCCTTACTAGGGTCTATTCCAATCCTTTTATCTTACTGGATGTGTTAACATAGTCAAACAAACATTTCCCCAGATTTCAAGCCATAACAATGCATACTTCAATCACATTTTCAGTACTTAAAGGGACAGTCAACACCAGAATTTTTGTTGTTTTAAATGATAGATAATCCCTTAATTACCCATTCCCCAGTTTTGCCTTACCAACACAGTTATAATTATACATGTTTTACCTCTGTATCTAAGACTTAGCAGACTGCCCCCTTAGTTTAGTTCTTTTGACAGACTTGCATTTTAGCCAATCAGAGCTGTCTCCATGGTAAATTCACGTGCATGAGCTCAATGTTATCTATATGAAACATATGAACTAATGGCCTCTAGTGGTGAAAAACTATCAAAATGCATTTAGAATAGAGGCAGCCTTCAAGGTCTAAGAAATTAGCATATGAAACTCTTAGGTTTAGCTTTCCACTAAGAATACCAAGAGAACAAAGCAAAATTGGTGATAAAAGTAAATTGGAAAATTGTTTAAAATTACATGCCCTATTTGAATCATGAGAGTTTTTTTGGATTTGACTGTCCCTTTAATGGTGATTTTCTGATCACAATAACTGCTAACATTTGGCTATCAAACTAACCACTGTTCCAATTCTCACTGGAAAAGCAAATATGCAATAGCGTCAAATACTTTGACGACATTAGAAGCCCTACTAGAATGATGTGCAGACATGCTCACCATGATAAAAAATAGTACTTAAAATATTTTAAAGACATTTCCTATGCGTATAAATAAAGGGATTTCCAAAAGACACATGCTTCACCTCACCATATTTAACTTCCAAATACTTGATGTTCTATAAAACCTTACTTGAAAATAAATACATAAATAAATAAAAAAATTAAAGGGTAGGACAGAACTATATAATAAACTTAATATAATTGTCCCTAGTGGGTGTCCACTTACTTAAAATGACCTCAGTCACTATAAAGTAAGTGCCACATATAAAACCAGATGAATTCCTTCAGGAAGGTTTCCCTGCCTGTGATTTCCTGACTCTGGGAGTAAGTAAGCAGACCTTCGTCCAGTTCCAGAGTATAGATTATGGAGTTAGCATCCAACCACAGGGCAGATGGCACAATAAGGAAAGAAAAAAAACAATAGTGTACAATTGTTTAATAAAGAAAATAAGTAAAACAAGTCTCGTATTTGAAAAGTGTTATTAAAAATCACAAAATAAATCCTTATGCATTTGAAAGTTCTTTTTACCCTTCTTCATTCGATTAGTAACTGCTCAATACATACTGGTCACTATAGAAAGGACCATTTATTTAAAAGACCATTAAATAGAGCAGAACAATCACTTATTCTGAATGTCAAATAATCAGTAGTTTGTTTTCTGACAAATGTACATTGTTTCCCCATTTGACAGCCCCCTGTATCATGTGACAGCCATCAGCCAATCTCAGACAAGTATACATATACACTGTGAACTTATTCACATGAGTATAAGTTGGTGCCTTTGAAAGTGTGCATATAAAAAGACTGTGCAAAATGTAATAATGGAAGTAAATTGGAGGACAAATCAATTCAATACTCACATTTTCTTTCTGAAACATGAAAGTTTAATTTTGACTTTAGTGTCCCTTTAAGCTATTTAAACTTGTCAGGCACACACTATGAACTGCTGAATATTCATAACAACAGCAGATATTTATATTAATAAAGAGTGCTATAAATATCTCATGAATATTGAGATTTTATTGTGTGTGATTTTGTCATTTGTTTTACATATTTGTTTTATTAATTAAGATTCCATTATTGGCTTTTTTCCCCTTTCCTTATTGTGCCTTTTGCCCTGTAATTAGATGCTAGCTCCATTTTACCATATTACATAGAAGTGGCTCAGTATAAAACATATTAAATATTTTTATTGAAGATCATAAGATGATTTATTTTTGCAAGCATTCTATTTGTTTTTTATTTATTTGGTTATTGATACAACACAAATTTTAGATAATGATAACAGTAAACATATACAGTATTGTTAAATAATATACTAATATCAGAATATTGTGGTGTTTAAACATATATCAAATACTGTCTAGCAGCTTATTCATATATATATATATATATATATATATATATATATATATATATATATATATATATATATATATATTATTATTATTATTATTTTCAGAAAACTTAATTATTAAGTTTTATTAGTAAAAATAAGTCTAAAAGAAGTGACACTACATGGAAAATCCTCACAAGATATTTGCAATAAAAACTTGTTTATTCAAACTTTCAAATTGTAAAACAGGAACTCTGGAGATTTTGATAGATTCAGCTGTTCTGTGAGATTTTACTTTGGCTCCTGAGAAAGGCAGATATTACAGTTAAACATGTTTGCTTTTTAAATACATTTATTAAAGCTGAAAACTTTTACTACCCTGAGTTCCTGTTTTATTTTTTGGAAGTTTGAACAAACAAATATTTACTGCACATATCTTGTGAGAACTTCTCATTGAGTGCCGGCTCTTTACCTGAAGGAACTGCACTATTTCTCTTTCCTAAGATCATACGACTACAAACTCTCTAGGAAAATTAGCATTGCCATTTCTATTCTGAAAATTCTGGAAAAAGTGCTAGGAGAAATTGAGGCACGTAGCAGCTTTCACCCATAGGATTGTATTTTTAAAGGGACGGTACCCCAACATTTTCTTTCATGATTTGGATAGAACAGACAATGTCAAACAACATTCTCTAGTTATTCTTTGCTTAAGGAACAGCATTGCACTAATGGCAGCTAGCTGAACACATCTAGTTAGCCAATCACAAGAGACAAATGTGTGCAGGCACCAATCAACAGCTAGTTCCCACTAGTGTAGGACACTGTGTGTGCATACTCTTTTTCAACAAGGGATACCAAGAGAACAAAGCACATTTGAAAATAGAAGTGAATTTAAAAGTGTCTTAAAATTACATGCTCTATCTGAATCATGCAAGCTTAATTTTGTCTTTTCTATCCCTTTAATATATATGTACGAGTAACATTTTGTGTTTTATCAATGAAGCAGTCTTAAAAGTTATAAACTGCTTTAGCACATAGTTGAAAAATTAATCAACACTGAAAATGTTAAGAGCCATTTTCTAACACTTATTTGGAATATAATATTATACTGTTATTTTTGACTTATGTATAGTGTGATTTTTTTTAAAAACATACTTAATACTTCATTTGAATCCTAATTGCATTCTATGTTATAAAAAATAAAATGTAAAGTTGTTTTCAATTACAGCCTGATTGCTTGGCTAATGGTGTTTCATTTTGGCTCTATATTTAAGATTTCATAGGCAATTTTGGTGTCATTCAATGAGATGCGGATCAGTAGTAAGCAGAAACGAATGCTAATTGGTATTAAATTGATCTGTCTTCATTATCATAAAAAGTATATAGAACACACATTTACAGGAAGCAGAATATGTATTATACCCCACCCTTGTTCCTATACAGAAAATGAATCGTACACTAATGCCTTCTAATTTGTAAGCCTGATTATAGTTACTATAAATCACCATATTACATTCCTTTAACTAATCACTTAAGCGCCATTATGTTCGATCCATGACTTTTTAAAATGGTTTCTTTAAAAATACAAATGAACAGTTCAGTAGAAGGCAATCAGTTGCTTTTTAATATAGTGCCAGGTCATCTGTAAAACTGTATCTGCAATGACGGTGCCCTCCAGTGATATCTATCTATAAATATGCAAATTCAAATATATTTTTTGGAAAAGGCACAAACAATTCCAATAACTGATTACATTTTGCAAGAAATGGGCCATTTGCAATTCTCATTGTAGCAAACCTGGCAAAACATTGAATGAAAAGTTCTAAATATTCTTCAGTTTCATTTATTTTCTTTTTTTTAATAGGCATGTACATATGATTATGAAAATGAATACCTCAATGCTGTTTGCAAATACACATAATAAAAATACATGATTTTTAAAAATTCTAGTATGAAGTGAACATGAAAACTTGTTCCCAGTTTGGACTGCATTTGTAATTAAAGGGCCATTCAAAGGAGAGAAAAACCCTCAATTCTCTTCCATGATTAGGATAGAACATACCATTTTAAACAACTTTTCAATTTACTTTTATTATCAAATAGGCTTCATTTTCTTGTTATCCTTTGCTGAAGGAACATCATTGCACTACTGACAGTTAGATGAACACATCTAGTTAACCAATCACAAGAGAAAAATGTGTGCAGGCACTAATCAGCAGCTAGCTCCCACTAGTGTAGGATATGTGTGTATTCTTTTTCAACAATGGATAGCAAAAGAACAAAGCACATTTGAAAATAGAAGTTAATTTAAAAGTATCTTAAAATTGCAAACTCTATCTGAATCATGCAAGTTTAATTTTGACTTTCCTATTTGTTAAATAGTTTTATCATACATATGATAGAGCACTGCTTAAACTAAACATGTATATATACGTACAAACTTCCATGTCATGCTCCGTGCATGTAGCTGAAAACTGTAAGTTGTCAACTATTTTACTTCCGATAATGGCAATAAATATTGCAGAATTTACTGCAGTAACTCTATACATATGCAGCTAATAATTGTGATCGTTTTGGAATACCTTATATGTATGTTAAATGCATTATAACAATATCTATTGTATGATTTAATATTTACATCATTTCTAATATTTGTGCAATTCAAGAGGTGTAGCATCACCATGGTAGCCATTATAACAATGTTAAGCCTTTGGTAGTTACATTTCTAAACTGTCAAATAGTTATCTCATATAACAATGACATGCCTTACATGCATAAAAAGGTTTTTGTTTTTTTCCAGTACAGGAATATCAGTTTTACCAACAAAAAAAAGAAAGTTGAGCTCTTTTTAAATACAGGAAAGAAAAACAACTTTAATGTCCCTTTATGATAATATTCAATTGCCTATAGATACCTGTAGAGGGTCCCCTGATTGAACGCTCAAGCAATACAACATTACAGTCTATTTCTTCTTGTCTTACATGTTGTGAACTATACACTTTACTAACACATAGATCTAAGAAGAGGGAATTTAAATTTATTTTACAACTATAGAGATACACAGTTAATCAGAGAGGAGAAAATGTTTGTAGATAAAAGAGATTAATATGATTATTTTAAAAAAATATATATATGTGTTTGTTTTTTAGACGTGCACAGAAGAAACATTTTTTTTTTGGTGACTCTTTGAAACGTAATTTTTATTTTGTTTCATCCAAGATTAGTGCATATTCTCACTTGATTCAGCTGAATATTGACAACATTATTTGTTTTCTAATGAAAATTTGTTATCCCCTTATTTTCTAATTGGTATATATTTAGGGCAGCATAGGAGAAGCTGGAAAGCAGCTTAAACGTTAAGTACAAGCCAGCAGCAGCATAATGCTTTTTTTATTAAATGTATTTTTTTTTATGAAGTCAAGATTGTTAAAGGGTTAGAAATCTTTACTTTTGAAACATTATAACAAATTCATAATCACATAGTTAAAGTTTTATAGATTAAAACCTAGCAATTCTTACCTTGAAACAAAGCTTTAATATTTAGTAAAATTATGTTTTAATTTCCCTTGTAAACGGCCATAACGATCGCCCATATATGTAGGCTGTATTTACACATAATGTATGCCATTCCCTCCTCCAATGGGGCTGCAGCACTGATCCCCTAAATAGCATATATACATAATGGCTTCTCCTCAATATCGACATGCGCAATCTAATGTGTGGGCACTCGCATGTGCAATGAATTGTTAAAATGCAGTCCTCGGTTTTTATGTTTGGTCTCCAGTGCTTTGGTGTGCCACTCCCACTCCTACTTCACGCACCTCTTGGTCGGCATCCAGCGAGGTGATGATATTGCTGCAGCTGACACTCCAGGAGAGAACATAGATATGCGCACGCGTTGGCTAAAGTTAGTGTAAATGTGCATGCAGGGACGCCATCATAGTTCTACCTAGGTAGAAAGCTGTAATTTGACTGCATAATAAATTAAAAAAGGCATTGGCAGAATTTATATTTCCACGCCCAATTTTCATGAAAACTGTACAAACTGGCTAATAGGTGTTTTTTTGATGGCTTGAACAACTAAATATGATATTTTAAAAAAATATAATATTTTTTTTGGTTTACTATCCTTTTATGAACAAAAATTAAGCCTGCATACTTATTGGCTGGCCCAGTAATTAATCAGCTGACAATGACATTGCAGATTTCAATCTAGAGTAATATTTTTAACCACATGAAAAAATCAACTACATTTTTTTGTTTAATGCATTTGTTAGTTCTTTTATTTTTAAAGAGACCTCTTTTTTTGCATTTTCAAGTGAATACAAACAATGCAGCAACATTACCTATGTTTTGTATTCCTCTATATTCAAATGCACTAATTTAATAATTATTATTTATAATTATTTTAATAAAAAAATCTAAACGTATTGAAATTTTAACACACAGTAATGATTTATTGTTTTTTAATTGGTGATATCAATATATCATTAATGTGGTCTTAATGCAAACTTTTACAACTTCTGATTGTGACTTACGCTATTGTACAGTATAAATATATATACACACATAAGAGCATTTTTATCATTTCTAGACATGTGCGATTCGTTTCGTATTGATTCGGAAATTCGGAAAATTTGGAAAATTCGGAGATTCGGATCGATTCAAATTTCCGAATTAAAATACTGCTGAATTTACAGAATAAATCGGAATTAGTTCGGATTTATTCGGTAAATTCGGATGGCCATGGATTACACTAGTATTGTACAGTATATTAGGTTATATCACTCTGCTATGGGTTAAACCTAATATACAGTACATAATACTAGTCTAATACACAGCACATCCCACCTAACACATACCGAAATTCCAAATTTCCGAACCGAATCGAACCAAATCCAGCCAAATTTTTTCGAATCCGAATGAATCCGAAACGAATCCGAAACAAATTCATTCAAATTTTTCTGAATTCGAATCGATCCGAAACGAAATTCGAAAAAATCTGAATCGAACCGAAACAAATTTTTCGATCATGCACATATCTAATCATTTCTGCTGAAAAAAGGTTATTTAATACTGCAATTTTCTTAAATTGTGTGAATTGTGTTTAGTTTGCTTAGTTGCAACCCACTCAGAATATATGCACAATTTTAAACACATGTAAATAGTTTTCTTTAAAAAGTAAATGAATATTTTTAAGTTTTTACTGTCAGGGATTTATTCTTTTGTATAGACCTTTGTATTTGTCAGTAATAGTATGCTAAAGACATTTACGAGGGCTTAGATGCAGTGCATTTGGCATATTGGTTCTGACAAATATCTATAGATACACATGAGAGGACTCCAGGGAACCTATGACACACACAATAGATTGAAGAGCATATGTACATGGAAAATTCAAAAAAACATATGTGCTTATATTATTGGATCTCAGGGATTTATTGAATGATGATTTATTTTAAAACATGTACTGACATTTTTAGGTCTGTATATTTTTGCAATTTGAGTGTCACCAATTTATTTATTTTTAACTTCCTTTGATAATTCTTATAGGACTTAAAAACAAAACTCACCCTCCTTTTGCTATAACTGCCAAAAAAAGCCAAGATTACAAGTGGAACACTAATTAACGATCCCGCTTAATTGCACTAGAAATAAACTTTTTGCGCACGTCAGGTTGAAAGTAAAAAGTAATCTCTTGCGCTAACCCAACACACTCAAAAAGCCAAACTTATGGCTAGATTTAGAGTTGGGCGGTAGCCGTCAAAACCAGCGTTAGAGGCTCCTAACGCAGATTTTTACCGCCCTCTGGTATTTGGAGCCAGTCATTAAAGGGTCTAACGCTCACTTTCCAGCCGCGACTTTTCCATACCGCAGATCCCCTTACGTCAATTGCGTATCCTATATTTTCAATGGGATCTTTCTAACGCCGGTATTTAGAGTCTTGGCTGAAGTGAGCGTTAGAAATCTAACGATAAAACTCCAGTGGCAGAAAAAAGTCAGTAGTTAAGAGCTTTCTGGGCTAATGCCGGTTCATAAAGCTCTTAACTACTGTGCTCTAAATTACACTAACACCCATAAACTACCTATGCACCCCTAAACCGAGGTGCCCCCACATCGCCGCCACTATATTAAAATTTTTTAAGCCCTAATCTGCCGCTCCGTACACCGCCGCCACTTATGTTATCCCATGTACCCCTAATCTGCTGCCCCTAACACCGCCGACCCCTATATTATATTTATTAACCCCTAATCTGCCCCCCACAACGTCGCCGCCGGCTACCTACAATAATTAACCCCTAATCTGCCGACCGGAGCTCACCGCTAGTATAATAAATGTATTAACCCCTGATCCGCCTCACTCCCGCCTCAATAACCCTATAATAAATAGTATTAACCCCTAATCTGCCCTCCCTAACATCGCCGACAGCTAACTTCAAGTATTAACCCCTAATCTGCTGACCGGAGCTCACCGCTACTCTAATAAATGGATTAACCCCTAAAGCTAAGTCTAACCCTAACACTAACATCCCCTAAGTTAAATATAATTTAAATCTAACTAAATAAATTAACTCTTATTATATAAATTATTCCTATTTAAAGCTAAATACTTACCTGTAAAATAAATCCTAATATAGCTACAATATAAATTATAATTATATTGTACCTATTTTAGGATTAATATTTATTTTACAGGAAACTTTGTAATTATTTTAGACAGGTACAATAGCTATTAAATAGTTAATAACTATTTAATAGCTAAAATAGTTTAAATAATTACAAAATTACCTGTGAAATAAATCCTAACCTAATTTACAATTAAACCTAACACTACACTATCAATAAATTAATTAAATACAATACCTACAATTATCTACAATTAAACCTAACACTACACTATCAATAAATTAATTAAATACAATACCTACAATTACCAACAATTAAACCTGACACTACACTATGAATAAATAAATTAAATAAAATACCTACAAATAAATGCAATGAAATAAACTAACTAAAGAACAAAAAAGAAAAAAGAACTAAGTTACAAAAAATAAAAAAAATATTTACAAACATTAGAAAAATATTACAACAATTTTAAACTAATTACACCTACTCTAAGCCCCCCCAATAAAATAACAAAGCCCCCCAAAATAAAAAAATGCCCTACCCTATTCTAAAATAAAAAAAGAAAAGCTCTTTTACCTTACCAGCCCTGAAAAGTGCCCTTTTCGGGGCATGCCCCAAATAATTCAGCTCTTTTGCCTGTAAAAAAAAACATACAATACCCCCCACCAACATTACAACCCACCACCCACATACCCCTAATCTAACCCAAACCCCCCTTAAATAAACCTAACACTAAGCCCCTGAAGATCTCCCTACCTTGTCTTCACCACACCGGGTCCTGATCTGTCCAGAAGAGCCTCCGAAATCTTCCTCCAAGCCCAAGCGGGGGCTGAAGAGTGACGTCCATCCTCCGGCTGATGTCTGGATCCAACCGGCAAATGAAGAAGTCCATCTTTGGGAAGAAATCTTCATCCTATCCGGGCAGAAGAGGAAGTCCGGACCGGCAACCATCTTGATCCAAGCGGCATTTTCTATCTTCAGCCGATGAGGAACGGCTCCATCTTGAAGACCTCCAGCGCGGACCGATCCTCTTCTTCCGACGTCCAACTGAAGAATGAAGGTTCCTTTAAGGGACGTCATCCAAGATGGCGTCCCTCGAATTCCGATTGGGTGATAGGATTCGGAGCCTGGAACGATCGGTGATACCTGGCATGGTGAAGACAAGGTAGGAAGATCTTCAGGGGCTTAGTGTTAGGTTTATTTAAGGGGGGGTTTGGGTTAGATTAGGGGTATGTGGGTGGTGGGTTGTAATGTTGGGGGGGTATTGTATGTTTTTTTTTACAGGCAAAAGAGCTGAATTCTTTGGGGCATGCCCTGAAAAGGGCCCTTTTAAGGGCTGGTAAGGTAAAAGAGCTTTGAACTTTTGTAATTTAGAATAGGGTAGGGCATTTTTTTTATTTTGGGGGTCTTTGTTATTTTATTAGGGGGCTTAGAGTAGGTGTAATTAGTTTAAATTGTTGTAATTTTTCTCTAATGTTTGTAAATATTTTTTTATTTTTTGTAACGTAGTTCTTTTTTATTTATTGTACTTTAGTTAGTTTATTTAATTGTATTTATTTGTAGGAATTGTATTTAATTTATTTATTGATAGTGTAGTGTTAGGTTTAATTGTAGATAATTGTAGGTATTTTATTTAATGAATTTATTGATAGTGTAGTGTTAGATTTAATTGTAACTTAGGTTAGGATTTATTTTACAGGTAATTTTGTAATTATTTTAACTAGGTAACTATTAAATAATTATTAACTATTTAATAGCTATTGTAACTGGTTAAAATAATTACAAAGTTGCCTGTAAAATAAATATTTATCCTAAAATAGGTACAATATAATTATAATTTATATTGTAGCTATATTAGGGTTTATTTTACAGGTAAGTATTTAGCTTTAAATAGGAATAATTTATTTAATAAGAGTTAATTTATTTCGTTAGATTTAAATTATATTTAATTTAGGGGGGGTGTTAGGGTTAAAGTTAGACTTAGCTTTAGGGGTTAATAAATTTATTAGAGTAGCGGTGAGCTCCTGTCGGCAGATTAGGGGTTAATACTTGAAGTTAGGTGTCGGCAATGTTAGGGAGGGCAGATTAGGGGTTAATACTATTTATTATAGGGTTATTGAGGTGGGAGTGAGGCGGATTAGGGGTTAATACATTTATTATAGTAGCGCTCAGATCCGGTCGGCAGATTAGGGGTTAATAAGTGTAGTTAGGTGGAGGTGACATTGGGGGCGGCAGATTAGGGGTTAATAAATATAATATAGGGGTTGGCGATGTTAGGGCAGCAGATTAGGGGTACATAGGGATAATGCAGGTGGCGGGGGTGTACGGAGCAGCAGATTAGGGGTTAAAAATAATATGCAGGGGTCAGCGATAGCGGGGGTGGCAGATTAGGGGTTAATAAGTGTAAGGTTAGGGGTGTTTAGACTCGGGGTTCATGTTAGGGTGTAGGTGCAGACGTAGGAAGTGTTTCCCCATAGGAAACAATGGGGCTGCGTTAGGAGCTGAACGCGGCTTTTTTGCAGGTGTTAGTTTTTTTTTCAGCTCAAACAGCCCCATTGTTTTCTATGGTGGAATCGTGCACGAGCACGTTTTTGAAGCTGGCCGCGTCCGTAAGCACCGCTGGTATCGAGAGTTGCAGTGGCGTTAAATTATGCTCTACGCTCCCTTTTTGGAGCCTAACGCACTGAAAACCCAGCCATTCTGTGAACTTTAAATACCAGCGGTATTTAAAAGGTGTGGAGGAAAAAAAGCATGCGTAGCTAACGCACCCCTTTGGCCGCCAAACTCTAAATCTAGCCGATAGAATATTGCACAATAACCTATTCCCCCATAGAAGTCAATGGAGCAAAAAAAAAGTGGAAACAAAACACCCAACTAACGCAGAAACCCGATTGCATATTCTCAGGTGCGCTAACCTGACATGAAAATATGTTCTATTTATTCATAAATACTTTTATACATATATATATATATATATATATATATATATATATATATATTTATATGCATACAGAAGAGAGAAGCGCTCTAACAGGAAAGAACAACAGCTCATCAGCTAGTTGTCTGGCGATTTACCACCTGGAGCAGCCTCTTTTAGACCAGTGTGCCTTTCACATTGGAAAACTATCATGAAGCATATCAGTCTGATCCCGCCAGTTAAGGTCAGTCCAGCCCCGAAATACCAGGCAATTCTCCTTTGAACAAGGAACATGACAACCCCAGACGATCGTTTTGGCCTATTGGGCCTCATCGGTGAGGTGCAGGTGTGAAAGGCACACTGGTCTAAAAGAGGCTGCTCCAGGTGGTAAATCGCCAGAGAACTAGCTGATGAGCTGTTGTTCGTTCCTGTTAGAGCGCTTCTCTCTTCTGTATGCAAATTAATTATGACCCTGGGGAAGTTTCCCTATGGGTGTTAGGGGCAACCAGATATGGACTCCTTGGCCAGTGCTTGCTTAGAGGAATGTGGCTGCACCTCACCGATGAGGCCCAATAGGCCGAAACGATCGTCTGGGGTTGTCATGTTCCTTGTTCAAAGGAGAATTGCCTGGTATTTCGGGGCTGGACTGACCTTAACTGGCGGGATCAGACTGATATGCTTCAGGATAGTTTTCCAATGTGAAAGGCACACTGGTCTAAAAGAGGCTGCTCCAGGTGGTAAATCGCCAGAGAACTAGCTGATGAGCTGTTGTTCGTTCCTGTTAGAGCGCTTCTCTCTTCTGTATGCAAATTAATTATGACCCTGGGGAAGTCTCCCTATGGGTGTTAGGGGCAACCAGATATGGACTCCTTGGCCAGTGCTTGCTTAGAGGAATGTGGCTGCACCTCACCGATGAGGCCCAATAGGCTGAAACGATCGTCTGGGGTTGTCATGTTCCTTGTTCAAAGGAGAATTGCCTGGTATTTCGGGGCTGGACTGACCATAACTGGCGGGATCAGACTGATATGCTTCAGGATAGTTTTCCAATGTGAAAGGCACACTGGTCTAAAAGAGGCTGCTCCAGGTGGTAAATCGCCAGAGAACTAGCTGATGAGCTGTTGTTCATTCCTGTTAGAGCGCTTCTCTCTTCTGTATGCAAATTAATTATGACCCTGGGGAAGTCTCCCTATGGGTGTTAGGGGCAACCAGATATGGACTCCTTGGCCAGTGCTTGCTTAGAGGAATGTGGCTGCACCTCACCGATGAGGCCCAATAGGCCGAAACGATCGTCTGGGGTTGTCATGTTCCTTGTTCAAAGGAGAATTGCCTGGTATTTCGGGGCTGGACTGACCTTAACTGGCGGGATCAGACTGATATGCTTCAGGATAGTTTTCTAATGTGAAAGGCACACTGGTCTAAAAGAGGCTGCTCCAGGTGGTAAATCGCCAGAGAACTAGCTGATGAGCTGTTGTTCGTTCCTGTTAGAGCGCTTCTCTCTTCTGTATGCTAATTAATTATGACCCTGGGGAAGTCTCCCTATGGGTGTTAGGGGCAACCAGATATGGACTCCTTGGCCAGTGCTTGCTTAGAGGAATGTGGCTGCACCTCACCGATGAGGCCCAATAGGCCGAAACGATCGTCTGGGGTTGTCATGTTCCTTGTTCAAAGGAGAATTGCCTGGTATTTCGGGGCTGGACTGACCTTAACTGGCGGGATCAGACTGATATGCTTCAGTATAGTTTTCCAATGTGAAAGGCACACTGGTCTAAAAGAGGCTGCTCCAGGTGGTAAATCGCCAGAGAACTAGCTGATGAGCTGTTGTTCGTTCCTGTTAGAGCGCTTCTCTCTTCTGTATGCAAATTAATTATGACCCTGGGGAAGTCTCCCTATGGGTGTTAGGGGCAACCAGATATGGACTCCTTGGCCAGTGCTTGCTTAGAGGAATGTGGCTGCACCTCACCGATGAGGCCCAATAGGCCGAAACGATCGTCTGGGGTTGTCATGTTCCTTGTTCAAAGGAGAATTGCCTGGTATTTCGGGGCTGGACTGACCTTAACTGGCGGGATCAGACTGATATGCTTCAGGATAGTTTTCCAATGTGAAAGGCACACTGGTCTAAAAGAGGCTGCTCCAGGTGGTAAATCGCCAGAGAACTAGCTGATGAGCTGTTGTTCATTCCAGTTAGAGCGCTTCTCTCTTCTATATGCTAATTAATTATGACCCTGGGGAAGTCTCCCTATGGGTGTTAGGGGCAACCAGATATGGACTCCTTGGACAGTGCTTGCTTAGAGGAATGTGGGTGCACCTCACCGATGAGGCCCAATAGGCCGAAACGATCATCTGGGGTTGTCATGTTCCGTGTTCAAAGGAGAATTGCCTGGTATTTCGGGGCTGGACTGAACTTAACTGGCGGGATCAGACTGATATGCTTCAGGATAGTTTTCCAATGTGAAAGGCACACTGGTCTAAAAGAGGCTGCTCCATGTGGTAAATCGCCAGAGAACTAGCTGATGAGCTGTTGTTCATTCCTGTTAGAGCGCTTCTCTATTCTGTATGAAAATTAATTATGACCCTGGGGAAGTCTCCCTATGGGTGTTAGGGGCAACCAGATATGGACTCCTTGGCCAGTGCTTGCTTAGAGGAATGCGGCTGCACCTCACCAATGAGGCCCAATAGGCCGAAACGATCATCTGGGGTTGTCATGTTCCTTGTTCAAAGGAGAATTGTCTGGTATTTCGGGGCTGGACTGCCCTTAACTGGCGGGATCAGACTGATATGCTTCAGGATAGTTTTCCAATGTGAAAGGCACACTGGTCTAAAAGAGGCTGCTCCAGGTGGTAAATCGCCAGAGAACTAGCTGATGAGCTGTTGTTCGTTCCTGTTAGAGCGCTTCTCTCTTCTGTATGCAAATTAATTATGACACTGGGGAAGTCTCCCTATGGGTGTTAGGGGCAACCAGATATGGACTCCTTGGCCAGTGCTTGCTTAGAGGAATGTGGCTGCACCTCACCGATGAGGCCCAATAGGCCGAAACGATCGTCTGGGGTTGTCATGTTCCTTGTTCAAAGGAGAATTGCCTGGTATTTCGGGGCTGGACTGACCTTAACTGGCGGGATCAGACTGATATGCTTCAGGATAGTTTTCCAATGTGAAAGGCACACTGGTCTAAAAGAGGCTGCTCCATGTGGTAAATCGCCAGAGAACTAGCTGATGAGCTGTTGTTCATTCCTGTTAGAGCGCTTCTCTATTCTGTATGAAAATTAATTATGACCCTGGGGAAGTCTCCCTATGGGTGTTAGGGGCAACCAGATATGGACTCCTTGGCCAGTGCTTGCTTAGAGGAATGCGGCTGCACCTCACCAATGAGGCCCAATAGGCCGAAACGATCATCTGGGGTTGTCATGTTCCTTGTTCAAAGGAGAATTGTCTGGTATTTCGGGGCTGGACTGCCCTTAACTGGCGGGATCAGACTGATATGCTTCAGGATAGTTTTCCAATGTGAAAGGCACACTGGTCTAAAAGAGGCTGCTCCAGGTGGTAAATCGCCAGAGAACTAGCTGATGAGCTGTTGTTCGTTCCTGTTAGAGCGCTTCTCTCTTCTGTATGCAAATTAATTATGACCCTGGGGAAGTCTCCCTGTGGGTGTTAGGGGCAACCAGATATGGACTCCTTGGCCAGTGCTTGCTTAGAGGAATGTGGCTGCACCTCACCGATGAGGCCCAATAGGCCGAAACGATCGTCTGGGGTTGTCATGTTCCTTGTTCAAAGGAGAATTGCCTGGTATTTCGGGGCTGGACTGACCTTAACTGGCGGGATCAGACTGATATGCTTCAGGATAGTTTTCCAATGTGAAAGGCACACTGGTCTAAAAGAGGCTGCTCCAGGTGGTAAATCGCCAGAGAACTAGCTGATGAGCTGTTGTTCATTCCTGTTAGAGCGCTTCTCTCTTCTGTATGCAAATTAATTATGACCCTGGGGAAGTCTCCCTATGGGTGTTAGGGGCAACCAGATATGGACTCCTTGGCCAGTGCTTGCTTAGAGGAATGTGGCTGCACCTCACCGATGAGGCCCAATAGTTCGAAACGATCGTCTGGGGTTGTCATGTTCCTTGTTCAAAGGAGAATTGTCTGGTATTTCGGGGCTGGACTGACCTTAACTGGCGGGATCAGACTGATATGCTTCAGGATAGTTTTCCAATGTGAAAGGCACACTGGTCTAAAAGAGGCTGCTCCAGGTGGTAAATCGCCAGAGAACTAGCTGATGAGCTGTTGTTCGTTCCTGTAAGAGCTCTTCTCTCTTCTGTATGTAAATTAATTATGACCCTGGGGAAGTCTCCCTATGGGTGTTAGGGGCAACCAGATATGGACTCCTTGGCCAGTGCTTGCTTAGAGGAATGTGGCTGCACCTCACCGATGAGGCCCAATAGGCCGAAACGATCGTCTGGGGTTGTCATGTTCCTTGTTCAAAGGAGAATTGCCTGGTATTTCGGGGCTGGACTGACCTTAACTGGCGGGATCAGACTGATATGCTTCAGGATAGTTTTCTAATGTGAAAGGCACACTAGTCTAAAAGAGGCTGCTCCAGGTTTTAAATCGCCAGAGAACTAGCTGATGAGCTGTTGTTCGTTCCTGTTAGAGCGCTTCTCTCTTCTGTATGCAAATTAATTATGACCCTGGGGAAGTCTCCCTATGGGTGTTAGGGGCAACCAGATATGGACTCCTTGGCCAGTGCTTGCTTAGAGGAATGTGGCTGCACCTCACCGATGAGGCCCAATAGGCCGAAACGATCGTCTGGGGTTGTCATGTTCCTTGTTCAAAGGAGAATTGCCTGGTATTTCGGGGCTGGACTGACCTTAACTGGCGGGATCAGACTGATATGCTTCAGGATAGTTTTCCAATGTGAAAGGCACACTGGTCTAAAAGAGGCTGCTCCAGGTGGTAAATCGCCAGAGAACTAGCTGATGAGCTGTTGTTCATTTCTGTTAGAGCGCTTCTCTCTTCTGTATGCAAATTAATTATGACCCTGGGGAAGTCTCCCTATGGGTGTTAGGGGCAACCAGATATGGACTCCTTGGCCAGTGCTTGCTTAGAGGAATGTGGCTGCACCTCACCGATGAGGCCCAATAGGCCGAAACGATTGTCTGGGGTTGTCATGTTCCTTGTTCAAAGGAGAATTGCCTGGTATTTCGGGGCTGGACTGACCTTAACTGGCGGGATCAGACTGATATGCTTCAGGATAGTTTTCCAATGTGAAAGGCACACTGGTCTGAAAGAGGCTGCTCCAGGTGGTAAATCGCCAGAGAACTAGCTGATGAGCTGTTGTTCGTTCCTGTTAGAGCGCTTCTCTCTTCTGTATGCAAATTAATTATGACCCTGGGGAAGTCTCCCTATGGGTGTTAGGGGCAACCAGATATGGACTCCTTGGCCAGTGCTTGCTTAGAGGAATGTGGCTGCACCTCACCGATGAGGCCCAATAGGCCAAAACGATCGTCTGGGGTTGTCATGTTCCTTGTTCAAAGGAGAATTGCCTGGGATTTCGGGGCTGGACTGAACTTAACTGGCGGGATCAGACTGATATGCTTCAGGATAGTTTTCCAATGTGAAAGGCACACTGGTCTAAAAGAGGCTGCTCCAGGTGGTAAATCGCCAGAGAACTAGCTGATGAGCTGTTGTTCGTTCCTGTTAGAGCGCTTCTCTCTTCTGTATGCATATATATATATATATATATATATATATATATATATATATATATATATATAACTGTATTTTGGTACTATACATACATACACACCTATATACAGTATATATATATATATATATATATATATATATATATATATATATATATATATATATATATATATATGTATATATATATATATATATTTGATAATATATAGGTATAGAAATATACGATATACATTGGAATGTAAAATAGTATATTTACAGTAAATACACACTTTAACACTTTATTAAATATGAATAGTGCATAAATGTGATTTTACATGTTTTTCTATACTTAACTGCAAAGGGCTCCAATGTACTTTTATATATATATATATATATATATATATATATATATATATATATATATATATATATATATATATATATATATATATATATATATATATATATATATATATGTGTAGATGTGTCTGTAAATACATATATATCATCATATACATATATATCATCATATGTAATGTATATATCAAATATACATTACATATATAATCTTCAGTTAACTAACCTGTGATTTCACCTTGTGTCACATTATGACATAAAGGAACAGGCATTTCCTCATTGCTAGTGGTGTGTAAGTTGAGGATATTAAAGAGACTATTTCTTAGCCTCTGACAAACTTAGAAACATGAGATTCTTGTTTAAAATAAGAGAGTTCCTTTTAAATGAGAGGTCTCTTCCTCCCAAGATTCAGGAGATTACTGTAAAAGCTGTGATCACCTGCAACAGCCAGTAAATTGCTCTGACACAGCCCCTACCTTCACTTTGTTTGACATAGGGTCATTCCACTTCAAATATACAAATGCAGTTTGCCTCACCATTTTTAATTTTCTGACAATTGGGTAGTGCTTTCTACCACCCTCCTTGAGCAAAACCCAAAAGGTTAAGATTTTAAAAAATTGTTCTCTTTAAAATATAGGTCATTTTTTTTTTTGCAAGGGTAGCATAAAATCCCATTTCAGGGCATTTTTGGTTTGCCCATAATTTATTTTTCTATAATAGCTATACAACTCTACATGGTGTATTTGAAAGGTGCATTACCTGTTCTTTTTTATTATTTCATTTTTTTTTATTATTATTCTGTTATATATAAGTTATATGATTTGTTGAGAATTTTTAACTCTATGGCTGTCTAAATATAACTAAACAAACCTCCATTTCCAACAACTTTAGGCTTTCAAAATTCTGTGAAAGATTGATAGTAACAACTTGATTTTTTTTTCTGGGGTGTTCTCCCTTGGATAGTATGTGTGGAAGAAAAATGTGCTTGTCACTCTCAGTCCTTCTGTGTTAAAATAAATCCTAAATATAATACAATTTGAGAAATTATTCTTTTTCAGGGCCAAATATGTCAATGTGGGACCAGTTTTAAAAATCCAATATTTAGTGAACTAGGTAGCTCTTTTTATAACATTTTAAGGAACAAAAAGTTTACCTTATTACTCTAAGTGGGTACAAAAAGCATAGGGCTAATGGTGACATGTACGACTGTCGGGAGGGATTCCAAGCAGACTTTCTGTTTAAATTGTATAAATATCAATGACTATATATCACTGCCTTGCCTGTCAGATGGTAGCCAACTGAAGGGAAAAAAAAAGAAAAAGAACTGTATTAATGACTTTATTATAACTAATTTTCACTGGATGAGATAGTGGCAATTTAAACAGTGATACAGTGTGCAGTAACAAGATATAACACTTTTTCTTTTTTTTTTTTTTTTCTTTTTTTATGCCAGATTGTGAATGGAATAAGGGGCTTAAATCATATTGGATAAAATGCTATGTATGGGCCCTATTACAGAATTATTAATACATTTGGGTCAATGTTGGTCACTCAAAATTCTTAGGAAATGTCTGGCTAAAATGGTTTATTTATAATCATTAGGTGTGTCAGATAAGCCTTATATATTGTGCAAAGATCTGCAAAAATTGCTAATATATCTATCTGATCTTTAGTGTATAAAAACAGTTATAAGATAAAAGTACTTAATTTTGAGCTCTGTTTATAATTAAAAGATATTCAGTTGTTAGTTTTGTTGCCATTAGATGGTGCTGACTGAATATGTCTGCTCTCTTTTTCCTATTTTATTTCCTTCCTCACTGTTTTGCTGATTGTTAATACGTATAATATAGGTTAGGGGGAATTAGTAAAGTTTATTGGTATTGTTAGTTATTTTTCCCTAAATTATCTAAACACTAATTCAAATATACACACACACTATTAATCACTGTTCAACAGGACAAATTCCTCAAACTTGCTATTAAGAAGTTCTACTGAATATTCACGCCACACTTTCCACTAGACACCCCTTAGTAGTGTCCTTTCTGATATTTTTTATCTTTGTTTTTTGTCACTTTTTATATATTTTTTTACATCACTGTTTCTTCTCTATTTTATCACATTTCACTACTTTCTCTTCACATCATAAATGGAAAAATCTATTACTCAGGCAAAAACTAATTCCCCAAAAATGCCAGCTAAATCTAAAGATAAAAAGGCCAAGATGGCACACAACAGTACAGAAAATATAGCTGAAACCACACCCCTAACAATTGATACCCAGGCCCTCACAAGTCAGCTAGTGGCTCTGTTTTCACCGCAATTTGATTCCATAAAAACAGAATTAGGTGTCATCTCTGCTGATATAGGGACACTCTCGTCAGAAATAAAACAATTCTCATTAAGACTTTCTGAAGCCGAAGATAGGATATCTTTACTAGAAGATCAGGCAAATTCGCAACACACTGCCTCACAGAAACAAGAAGCTAAATTAAAAAGTATGCAATTGCGCCTGGAGGATCTGGAAGATCGCTCCAGGCGCAATAATATTAGAATTATTGGTTTGCCGGAGTCTCCGGAGTTTGAGGACCTTATGACTTTCTCATCGACCACTCTGCCACAGGCTCTGGGCATCCCCATACACATGGTACCCTTGATAATTGAGAGAGCCCATAGAGTAGGTGACAAGTTAGTGACCAAGAAGTCACAAAAAAAGAGTACACTTGAAAGCACTCACTCCCTCATCAAATCATAAAGGTGTGGCGTGTTGTGTGTAAAAAAATGACACGTTAAAAACATAAACACTTTAATAGGATTTATTAAAAACTGGGTATATTTAAAAACACTGAAGAACTGATAGGTAGTATTGTGTAATTCGTCTGAGAGTATCTGACAGACCTTGTAATATTTATAGTTAGTCAGTTATTGCGATTATGGTTGGCGTCTCACATTAGTAGAGTGAACCAATAGATAAGAAGTATTTATTGGTGGGCACTGAATTGCGTACTGTTAACCCTAAAGAGTTAATTATATATAGTTAATGCAGTGCTACCTCTTATTGTGTGTCTTCTCCTATATAATTGGTTATTGACCACTGCTCATGGATTAAATCTAAATCAAATTATAGAAAAGTGATTGTTGAGTCTTATAGGTTGTCCTGTATAGATATAGGTTACCCCTATAGAATGAAATTGGTATGTCTGAAGTTAGGTTATTCTTCAGGGTTATAATGTTCCTATGTTATACCATAATGTTGTATTACTCTATATAGGGGAAATTCAATATACTTGGGTATATATGATTGGGAATAGTTACTTAAAAAGCTTGCTCCTATTAGGACTAATAGTAATGATAGTAATCACTGTAAATGGTTGTTAGTATCCTTAAACTGACTTGGTCCCTGTCCGGAGGTATTGCCTATCTTAAAGTAATTAGCTGGGTTCCACAAGAATCAATAACATTAAAGGATATTGCATTAGTCAATAACTGTCATAAGTAATATACACATAAAGCTTAGTAACACCATAATAATTCTATAAGGTATGTAAGTAAATGTATTCTGTGATTTACACTGATCCTAATCATATATTTGATTGAGGATTGTTGCTTGCTTAGCTGAGTTGACAATGCTAGGGTCCTATAAAATATGAATCTTGTTTCCCAGTATCAATGCCCACAGTGGCAGTCTATCAAATAATATAACCACAAAGTGTTGTTTGTCAGTTAGTGATGCCGTACAGGATAAATTATATACTATCGAGTAAAATTAGCTTTTAGTCTTAGTCTCATTGGTACAATCCCCCAGTCATCCAATAGCGTTGTTATAAAAATCCCCAGTATAGTATGTTAGTAAATTGTAACAGTATATTTGCAGCCTATGACCGAACCATGTTACAGTTGCAACCTATAACGCAACACTGTTGCTATTTTCAGAGGTAGTTAGACAGACCCAAAAGGGCAGCGGTAACAGCTGTAACCGCTCTCAGAGACGTCAAGTCTCAATATATGGAGTGATAATCCTAAAATCGTATGGCTAACTGGCTAATCTGAGTATACGTTTGATCGTCAGCTCAGATATCATATTTACATAACTAACAGTTCCAGAATTCTAAAAATAGAGGGACCCAATTCCCCTTACTCCTGACATGTTTCGCCGGGTAAACCGGCTTTTTCGAAAAATGTTATGTAAATATGATATCTGAGCTGACGATCAAATGTATACTTAGATTAGCCATTTAGCCATACGATCTTAGGAGTATCACTCCATATATTGAGACTTGACGTCTCTGAGAGCGGTTACAGCTGTTACCGCTGCCCTTTTGGGTCTGTCTAACTACCTCTGAAAATAGCAACAGTGTTGCGTTATAGGTTGCAACTGTAACATGGTTGCGGTCATAGGCTGCAAATATACTGTTACAATTTACTAACATACTATACTGGGGATTTTTATAACAACGCTATTGGATGACTGGGGGATTGTACCAATGAGACTAAGACTAAAAGCTAATTTTACTCGATAGTATATAATTTATCCTGTACGGCATCACTAACTGACAAACAACACTTTGTGGTTATATTATTTGATAGACTGCCACTGTGGGCATTGATACTGGGAAACAAGATTCATATTTTATAGGACCCTAGCATTGTCAACTCAGCTAAGCAAGCAACGATCCTCAATCAAATATACGATTAGGATCAGTGTAAATCACAGAATACATTTACTTACATACCTTATAGAATTATTATGGTGTTACTAAGCTTTCTGTGTATATTACTTATTACAGTTATTGACTAATGCAATATCCTTTAATGTTATTGATTCTTGTGGAACCCAGCTAATTACTTTAAGATAGGCAATACCTCCGGACAGGGACCAAGTCAGTTTAAGGATACTAACAACCATTTACAGTGATTACTATCATTACTATTAGTCCTAATAGGAGCAAGCTTTTTAAGTAACTATTCCCAATCATATATACCCAAGTATATTGAATTTCCCCTATATAGAGCAATACAACATTATGGTATAACATAGGAACATTATAACCCTGAAGAATAACCTAACTTCAGACATACCAATTTCATTCTATAGGGGTAACCTATATCTATACAGGACAACCTATAAGACTCAACAATCACTTTTCTATAATTTGATTTAGATTTAATCCATGAGCAGCGGTCAATAACCAATTATATAGGAGAAGACACATAATAAGAGGTAGCGCTGCATTAACTATATATAATTAACTCTTTAGGGTTAACAGTACGCAATTCAGTGCCCACCAATAAATACTCCTTATCTATTGGTTCACTCTACTAATGTGAGACGCCAACCATAATCGCAATAACTGACTAACTATAAATATTACAAGGTCTGTCAGATACTCTCAGATGAATTACACAATACTACCTATCAGTTCTTCAGTGTTTTTAAATATACCCAGTTTTTAATAAATCCTATTAAAGTGTTTATGTTTTTAATGTGTCATTTTTTTACACACAAAACGCCACACCTTTATGATTTGATGAGGGAGTGAGTGCTTTCAAGTGTACTCTTTTTTGTGACTTCTTGGTCACTAACTTGTCATTGTGTTAAGTACACAGCACCCCTTGGGCAGTAAATAATAAATATAAGGCTACTTTTTTTTGACTATTATTAGCCCATCCCTCTTTATTTCAGTAGTGCCATCACACTCTCTTTCCTCTTGAAACCCATAGAGTAGGTCCCAGGAAGCCAATCACTAATGGGGTCATTAGATCCAGGATGGTTATCCTCAAACTCCTGAGATTCCAGGACAAGATTGAGATTCTTAGCCTCTATAAAAAGAAAAAAGAACCATTGTTATTTGGGAGCAACAGAATATTGTTGTTCCAGGATTTCTCTGGCGAGACTTCAGCCAGGAGAAAAGCTATGGCCCTGTATTGTACGCAACTAATAAATAAAGGCATCAATGCTTGGCTGAGCTATCCGGCCAGAATTATAATTAATGATAATGGTAGTAGGCAGGTCTTTAGTGAATCATCAGAGATAATTGAATTTCTAAAGAACATGGGATAATGATGAAATACCGATATTTGTTGGTTAAAATGTTCAAAGCTTTATTTAGAGTAAGATATTCAAATTGTTGCTGGATCTGTGTTTTCCTTTTTTCTTTCTCTTTTTTTTTTTTCCCCCCTCCCTCATGCCTCCTATCCTGTTTAAGGATAAATTGTTAATTATTAGTATCTTTAAAAAATGACAGCGGAAATTAGGATGTTTTCCTGGAACGTGGGGGGCATTAGTTCACCAATGAAACGTAAATTGATTGTTAGAACATTAGCTCGGATGCAGCCTGATCTGGTCTGTCTTCAAGAAACACATCTTAAGGAGACAGAAGCAGTTAAACTCAAGATTAAATGGGTTGGGGAGGTAATCTCCACTAATGGTCCTAATAAAAAGTGCGGAGTCGCAATACTATTACTCAAACAATTAGACTATAAGATTATAAAAACAGAGATTGATGGTGAGGCCAGATTTATTTTACTTCATATAATGATAAAAAACATAAAATTTATAATTTGTTATATTTATGCTCCCAACAAATTTTCATTAGTTTTCTGGGAAAATATCCAAAATAAGTTGTTTCCGCTTATAGGGAACAACTTAATTTTATGCGGAGATTTTAATATGACGTTAGACCCCTCAATAGACAGGTTCTCACGTAAAAACATAGGCCTAGATTTGGAGTTTTGTCAGTAACGACCGGCGTAGCTAACGCCGGCTTTTTTCTGGCCGCACCATAAAAATAACTCTGGTATTGAGAGTCCACATAAAGGCTGCGTTAGGCTCCAAAAAAGAAGCGTAGAGCATTTTTAACGCAGCTTCAACTCTCGATACCAGAGTTGCTTACGCAAGCGGCCAGCCTCAAAAACGTGCTCGTGCACGATTCTCCCATAGAAAACAATGGGGCTGTTTGAGCTGAAAAAAAACCTAACACCTGCAAAAAAGCCGCGTTCAGCTCCTAACGCAGCCCCATTGTTTGCTATGGGGAAACACTTCCTACGTCTGCACCTAACACTCTAACATGTACCCGAGTCTAAACACCCCTAACCTTACACTTATTAACCCCTAATCTGCCGCCCCCGCTATCGCTGACCCCTGCATATTATTATTAACCCCTAATCTGCCGCTCCGTAAACCGCCGCTACTTACATTATCCCTATGTACCCCTAATCTGCTTCCCTAACATCGCCGACCCCTATATTATATTTATTAACCCCTAATCTGCCCCCCGCAACGTCGCCTCCACATGCCTACACTTATTAACCCCTAATTTGCTGAGCGGACCTGAGCGCTACTATAATAAAGTTATTAACCTCTAATCTGCCCCACTAACCCTATAATAAATAGTATTAACCCCTAATCTGCCCTCCCTAACATCGCCGACACTTCAATTATTAACCCCTAATCTGCCGACCGGAGCTCACCGCTATTCTAATAAATGTATTAACCCCTAAAGCTAAGTCTAACCCTAACACTAACACCCCCCTAAATTAAATATAATTTACATCTAACGAAATTAATTAACTCTTATTAAATAAATTATTCCTATTTAAAGCTAAATACTTACCTGTAAAATAAATCCTAATATAGCTACAATATAAATTATAATTACATTGTAGCTATTTTAGGATTAATATTTATTTTACAGGCAACTTTGTAATTATTTTAACCAGGTACAATAGCTATTAAATAGTTAAGAACTATTTAATAGTTACCTAGTTAAAATAATTACAAAATTACCTGTCAAATAAATCCTAACCTAAGTTACAATTAAACCGAACACTATACTATCATTAAATTAATAAAATAAAATACCTACAATTACCTACAATTAAACCTAACACTACACTATCAATACATTAATTAAATACAATACCTACAAATAACTACAATGAAATAAACTAACTAAAGTACAAAAAATAAAAAAGAACTAAGTTACAAAAAATAAAAAAATATCTACAAACATAAGAAAAATATTACAACAATTTTAAACTAATTACACCTACTCTAAGCCCCCTAATAAAACAACAAAGCCCCCCAAAATAAAAAATGCCCTACCCTATTCTAAATTACTAAAGTTAAAAGCTCTTTTACCTTACCAGCCCTGAACAGGGCCCTTTGCGGGGCATGCCCCAAGAAGTTCAGCTCTTTTGCCTGTAAAAAAAACATACAATACCCACCCCCCCCAACATTACAACCCACCACCCACATACCCCTAATCTAACCCAAACCCCCCTTAAATAAACCTAACACTAAGCCCCTGAAGATCTTCCTACCTTGTCTTCACCATACCAGGTTCACCGATCGGTCCTGAAGAGCTCCTCCGATGTCCTGATCCAAGCCCAAGCGGGGGGCTGAAGATGTCCATGATCCGGTAGAAGTCTTCATCCAAGCGGGGCAGAAGAGGTCTTCCATCCGATTGAAGTCTACATCCAGGCGGCATCTTCTATCGACATCCATCTGGAACAGAGCGGCAGCATCCTGAAGACCTCCGACGCGGGACATCCATCCTGGCCGACGACTGAACGACGAATGACAGTTCCTTTAAATGACGTCATCCAAGATGGCGTCCCTCGAATTCCGATTGGCTGATAGGATTCTATCAGCCAATCGGAATTAAGGTAGGAATATTCTGATTGGCTGATGGAATCAGCCAATCAGAATCAAGTTCAATCCGATTGGCTGATCCAATCAGCCAATCAGATTGAGCTCGCATTCTATTAGCTGTTCCGATTGGCTGATAGAATCCTTCAATCGGATGGAAGACCTCTTCTGCCCCGCTTGGATGAAGACTTCTACCGGATCATGGACATCTTCAGCCCCCCGCTTGGGCTTGGATCAGGACGTCGGAGGAGCTCTTCAGGACCGATCGGTGAACCTGGTATGGTGAAGACAAGGTAGGAAGATCTTCAGGGGCTTAGTGTTAGGTTTATTTAAGGGGGGTTTGGGTTAGATTAGGGGTATGTGGGTGGTGGGTTGTAATGTTGGGGGGGGTATTGTATGTTTTTTTTTACAGGCAAAAGAGCTGAACTTCTTGGGGCATGCCCCGCAAAGGGCCCTGTTCAGGGCTGGTAAGGTAAAAGAGATTTTAACTTTAGTAATTTAGAATAGGGTAGGGCATTTTTTATTTTGGGGGGCTTTGTTGTTTTATTAGGGGGCTTAGAGTAGGTGTAATTAGTTTAAAATTGTTGTAATATTTTTCTTATGTTTGTAGATATTTTTTTTATTTTTTGTAACTTAGTTCTTTTTTATTTTTTGTACTTTAGTTAGTTTATTTCATTGTAGTTATTTGTAGGTATTGTATTTAATTAATGTATTGATAGTGTAGTGTTAGGTTTAATTGTAGGTAATTGTAGGTATTTTATTTAATTAATTTAATGATAGTATAGTGTTAGGTTTAATTGTAACTTAGGTTTGGATTTATTTGACAGGTAATTTTGTAATTATTTTAAATAGGTAACTATTAAATAGTTCTTAACTATTTAATAGCTATTGTACCTGGTTAAAATAATTACAAAGTTGCCTGTAAAATAAATATTAATCCAAAAATAGCTACAATGTAATTATAATTTATATTGTAGCTATATTAGGATTTATTTTACAGGTAAGTATTTAGCTTTAAATAGGAATAATTTATTTAATAAGAGTTAATTAATTTCGTTAGATGTAAATTATATTTAACTTAGGGGGGTGTTAGTGTTAGGGTTAGACTTAGCTTTAGGGGTTAATACATTTATTAGAATAGCGGTGAGCTCCGGTCGGCAGATTAGGGGTTAATAATTGAAGTTAGGTGTCGGCGATGTTAGGGAGGGCAGATTAGGGGTTAATACTTTTTATTATAGGGTTAGTGAGGCGGATTAGGGGTTAATAACTTTATTATAGTAGCGCTCAGGTCCACTCAGCAGATTAGGGGTTAATAAGTGTAGGCAGGTGGAGGCGACGTTGCGGGGGGCAGATTAGGGGTTAATAAATATAATATAGGGGTCGGCGGTGTTAGGGGCAGCAGATTAGGGGTACATAAGGATAACGTAGTTGGCGGTCGGCAGATTAGGGGTTAAAAAAATTATTAGAGTGGCGGCGATGTGGGGGGACCTCGGTTTAGGGGTACATAGGTAGTTTATGGGTGTTAGTGTACTTTAGAGCACAGTAGTTAAGAGCTTTATAAACCGGCGTTAGCCCAGAAAGCTCTTAACTACTGACTTTTTTCCTGCGGCTGGAGTTTTGTCTTTATATGTCTAACGCTCACTTCAGACATGACTCTAAATACCGGAGTTAGAAAGATCCAATTGAAAAGATAGGAATACGCAATTGACGTAAGGGGATCTGCGGTATGGAAAAGTCGCGGCTGAAAAGTGAGCGTTAGACCCTATTTTGAGTGACTCCTAATACCGGAGGTAGCCTAAAACCAGCGTTAGGAGCCTCTAACGCTGGTTTTCACGGCTAACACCAAACTCCAAATCTAGGCCATAGTTAGTATTAGACAAAGTGCTAAACATTTCCAGAGACTCTGTTATAAGTTAAAATTAATAGATATTTGGCAAATTCAAAATCCTGACATTTCGACATACACTTGTGAATCCAAAGGGCATAAGACATTCTCTAGGATTGATTTATTTTTGGTCTCTGAGTCGTTGTCTGTTTGGCAATCAAAGGCTATGATAGGAGAGATTCTGATATCGGACCATGCAATAATCTTATTAATATTCCCTTCATCTAAAAAAGATAAGATTCAGAAATCGGTATTTTGTTTTCCCCGGTATTTATGTTCTGACCCTAGGTTCCGGTTGTGGTTACAATCAAAATGGCAGGAGTATGGCTCCAATAACATTGAATATGGAAACAAAGTCGAAATTTTTTGGGAGGCCTCTAAGACGGTTCTAAGAGGTGAGATTATGGCCTACTTAAATATACGCAGGAAAAAGATTAAACTATGGGAGGTTACTTTGGCCAAGAGAGTGAAGAAGGCTTTTATATTAGTCCAGAATGCTCCATCACAGAATAATTGGGATGACTATTTTGCTATTAGAAAGGAGAGAGATCTCTTCCTTAAAGAACAAGCTCAAATAGAGGAGATCAGAATAAATAGGCATTACAAGGGGTTTCATGGTTGCTCTGCCAAATATTTGGCTAGGCTCACCAAAATCAGGAAGAGAAAAAATCTCATACCGGTTATTAAAGAGAATAAGACTAGATATATGGAGACTACGGATATCTGTAAGGTTTTTGCTTCTTACTATCAAGATTTATATTCTTCAGTTAAAACCAATTCTGATATTCAAGAGATATTTTGGTCTAAAGTCGATACACCCAGGATCCAGATGGAAGATTTAATAATGTTAAATGATCATATAACTAGAGTAGAAATTAGTAAGGCCATTGATAAATTGAAATCCAACAAAGCCCCTGGCCCAGATGGATTACCCGTGGAATTTTACAAATGTCTTAAGGAAGACCTGTTACCAGTACTAGAGAAGTTATTTAACGAATTTTACACACTAGATCATCCAATATCATCCTATTTTTCAATGGCCAACATCTCACTTGTATTAAAAAAGGGGAAAGATCCGGAGGATCCAGGCTCGCACAGGCCGATATCAGTTTTAAACTCTGACTACAAGATCTTAGCCTCTATTTTAGCTGATAGATTATCTCTCTCTCTACAGAAACTCATCCACTTCAGACGGGCTTTATGGTCAAGAGGAATGCCTCTAAAAATATTCGGAAGTTAATCACGCTGATAGATTATGCCTGGAATATGGAGCAAAAATCTAGTACAAGTAATTGTAAAGATATGGCCGTTCTTACACTAGACGCAGTTAAAGCGTTTGATTCTATAGTATGGGATCATCTCTTTATTTCACTCTGGAAATTTGGGATAAAAGGGAACTTTTTGCAATTTATTCATAGAATCTATGCGAAGCCCATTTCATATATACTCGTAAATGGGATGACCTCGCCTAAAATAACACTACAGCGAGGTACAAGGCAAGGATGCCCATTGTCTCCTTTGCTGTTTAATACAGCATTAGAGCCGCTAGCGATAAGATTAAGAAATAGTTTACCAGGGATTACAATAGGTTCTCTTCGTTTAAACACATTACTATATGCTGATGACATTCTAGTGTTTCTAGAAAATACACAACAATCCATTCCTACTCTGAGGCAGTTACTAGAGGATTTTAGCTCGTTTTCAGGCTATAAAGTGAATACGGAAAAAAGTGAATTAATGTATTTTGGGAAAGTAGCCTCAAGTTACCCTAGTAATCCGTTCAAAGAGGTAGATTCTGTTAAATATCTGGGTCTTTTATTGCATAAAAATCAGAAGCACTGGTATATAGATAATTATCTTCCGGTATTTCAAAAAATCAAACAAGATTTGCAACTATGGACTTCTTTTCCTATATCACTAACCGCGAGAGTAAATCTGGTTAAAACCATTATTTTTCCACGCCTTCTCTACCCAATGCAAAATTTGCCCTTATCTATAACCAACCGGGACCGTAGAATTTTGTACTGTTCTTTTTCTAAATTTATCTGGCAAAATAAAAAACCACGCATTGCATTAGCTAGGCTAATGCAGAAATCATGGGCTGGTGGCTTATCACTGCCAGATATTAATCTATATAATATTGCAGCGATGGCAAAAATTGCTGTTGATTGGTTGGCAAGAACAGATATATTTTCCTCTTTTGTACAGGAATCTTTACTGATATACCCTTTCGCATTATCAGCGATCTTACATTGTAAGCCGCGTCAATTACCATCTAACGTTTCTTCATTAATTACATTTAAAAATATAGTTTTGGCGTGGCATAAACTATGTAAATTGCTGGAAATAGATTTTTCCTTTTCAGAATTTCTTCCCATTCAGGGTAACCCTCTTTTTTCCCCTGGTCTACACCAAAACACTTTTAAGAATTGGGCCGAAAAGGGGCTAAATAGGATCTGTCAATTAATTGGCACAGATGAGTTAGTGCTAGAAGGTGAAACTTTGTTCTCCCTTTATCAGTTACCTAGATCAGATTTATTTGCGTTTTTTCAGGTACGTCATTTTATTGTGACACATGATTGGAAGTTTCCCATATCGGTTGCATGGTCCGATATCGGAATTTTAATACAGAAATTTGCTGCGGGTGTCACTTCGATCTCGCTAATTTATGACATTTATGACACTCTCAAAACAAACGCAAGGTTTCCTTAGTAAGATTTGCGGTCAATGGTGTAGGTCAATCAGGGGTATAGATTCGGATAGAATCATACAAAGTTTTAAGTCTCTAGAAAATTGTAAAGTCCCCTCAATATGGAAGGAATCTCATATGAAACTAATAAACAATTTTTATCTCCATCCTGTTAAATTGGCTTGATTTTATTCATCTAGGTCAGCTCACTGCCCTAGGTGTGCATACAAGGAAGCGGATTTATTGCATATGTTTTGGACATGCCCTAGGATAAACCAGCTCTGGCTGAAATTTATATATTGGTTTAATAATATACATGGTGTATCTGTCTCTCTCACGTTCCGGGATATTATCCTATTGATTGAGTCCTCGAGCAGTCTAGATAGGCATTGGACCCGCTCTTTAAACACTTCAACATTAGCGGTAAGACAGTGTATTCTTAAAAAATGGAAAGCAAAAAAAGGGCCCGTATTTTCTGAGATCCTGCATGCTATCCAAGATCAGATTATTTTCGAATCATACCATCTACAGGATGCCTCAGAAATTAGAATTAATTTTTTTTTACTTGGCTGGTATCCCATTATCACCTCTTATCCTGTGCCTATACAAAAACAGATTTTAGCACCTTTTACATCCTCAGTTAGTTTTGCAGAAATGGCCATACTAGATCTCTTCCCACATTCATGGATATCAAATGTTACAGAAATTCAGTATTAATCCTAGTTGAGATCTGGGGGCGGAGTGAGGGGCTTCCCTTCCCTTTTTTTTTTTTCTTCTTCTCTTTTCTTTCTCCATCTCCTTGTTATTTGTTTTTGTCGATTTGAGTGTTTTATTGTTTTCTTTGTGTACTTAAAATAGAAAAATCCCAGCTCAGTGTACAAATATTGCACATAATGAGACTATTAATCTACTGAGAGAAAGTGTATCTGTTTCTCTAATTTGTTATGTTTTTGTTTTATAACATGTTTTACCTTGCCCTGTGTGGCATAAAAGGTTGGATTCATTTGATTGTACACTGTGTTGGATATAAAATAAATATATTAAAAAAAAAAAAATGGTGACATGTAAATCAACAGAGATGGTTTATTATTCAATATAATTTAATAACATTTAGTAATAAATCTTGGTCTCTAAGTAATTTTGAGTACCTGTTTAAGCTGAAGAACCAGATGTTATATGTTTGCCCTGTAGCTGTCATGAGCTCCACTGTGGAGAGAGTTGGGAGGATGTGCTCTTCTTTCCGCTACACAGTGTCCTTTGTTGACAGCTTGAAGGAAGTTTCTGGGCCATGGGGTGATAACAGTTTATGTCTTAAGACTGTTGCTCCTTAACTCATATGCCTCCTCTGAGGCTGCATACTGCAATCCGCCCAATCGTGTACGATCAGGTAGATTGACATCCCCTGCTAGCGGCCAATTGGGCGGCATTGCACAAGCAGTTCACCAGATCAATACCAGCTACAGCAGATCATCTCGCCAAACATTGATAAATTGTCCCCATAGTGTTAAAAAGGCTCAACAAATCACAAGACTTAAATATACTTAAAGGGACCGTCTACACCAGACTTTTTATTGTTTTAAAAGATAGATAATCCTTTTATTACCCATTCCCCAGTTTTGCATAACCAACACAGTTATATTAATATACTTTTAACCTCTGTGATTATCTTGTATCTAAGCCTCTGCAAACTGCCCCTTTATTTCAGTTCTTTTGACAGACTTGCAGTTTAGCCAATCAGTGCCTGCTCCCAGTAACAGATATCTATATGAAACACATGAACTAACACCCTCTAGTGGTGAAAAACTGTTAAAATGCATTCTGAAAAGAGGTGGCCTTCAAGGTCTAAGAAATTAGCATATGAACCTCCTAGGTTAAGCTTTCAACTAAGAATACCAAGAGAACAAAGCAAAATTGGTGATAAAAGTTAATTGGAAAATTGTTTAAAATTACATGCTCTATCTGAATCATGAAAGTTTATTTTGGCCTAGACTGTCCCTTTAAATGTAATATTACAAAGAACAGGAAATGAGCTTTTCAAAGAAACCATATAGAGCTGTATATAGATCTTATAGAAAAAAAAATTATGGTCATTCAAAAAATGCTTTGAAATTGTGATTTTATGTTACCCTTGCAACAAGTAATTAACTATATTTCATGAGAATTTTTTTATTCAAGAAATCTAAAAAAATTGGGTTTTTCTCAAAAAGGGTGTTAGAAAGCTCCACCCAGTTTTGAGAATAAGCAAAAATGGTGAATTGTTTATTTCATATGAAATGATCCCCTAGGGGGGCACAAAGGGGAGAATACCCTTTTTCAATTGTGGGATAACTAGTTACACTTGGATGCACTCTTTATATTGTAAACGACCAGTGAGTTACTCTGCATTTTATAAATTAACTTACCAGGTGAGTACAAATATTTTTATTGCATTTATTCAAATGTATTTATTTGTAATTAAAAGGAACACAAAAGAAAATTGTAAGATTTTCTGCAGTATTGTAATAAATTAACATAATAGATAAATGTGATTCTTGTGATTCACATTATTTACTGCAATATATATTTTTTTTTAAATAGCCAAACTCCACTTACCCTCTAATTTAGGGAAAGCTAGATGGTAATTTTTTTTAGTAGTGATACATTGTTTTGCAGTTCCTTATCTGATGATATCCTAAGAATTGAAATACTTGTCATTTTTAAATTGAAACTTCAGGAAAAGTGTTTAAATATATAATTAATGTACAATGCATAGTTTTTTTCCAACAAATTTTAAAAATGTTAAACATTTTATATCAAAATCTGAAAGAGTTAAATGTCCTTATAATATAAATTTATCATTATGTACCATTACTGTAAATGTAAAAAAATTGCACATTGTCAAACTGTCAGGTCAGTAAAATGTGCATTGAAAAGTAGTAACGATCCACTTAAAGGGACATTGTGTTCAAAATGTCTCTATTATTAATATAAAAAGTAGCATTTAATCAAATATTTATTTATAATTTTGTTAATGGTTGATAGATAGGTCTTATTAATGCTCATTGGCTATTTGTTACTTTTTTTGATAATCATTGGTAGAAAGTAAAAAAAAAATCAACATGTTTAAATACTGCTTTTTCACATGAACAATTTATTTAGTAAAATGTCCCTTTAACATTATCTTAAATATATTTATTACTGCTAGTAGATTAGGTAAAACAGTGCATTTAGCCATATTATGTGAAACAGCACTTTTAAAATATGAAACAATTTGAATTTGAACTAGTTACCCTAAAATGTATAAGACCCCTATAGTGTAAAACATCTAACTTGTTTTTGATTGTGTATCTGTAAATTATAACATACGATTTTGTCCAAAAATACACTTGTATTATTTTTCCCATATTTAACAGATGTCACTTTTATTCACACATTTTAACAAACACATAATTTACAGTCTCTGCAAGTTATTTTATTTTTAAACGTGTTAGCACTAAGTGAAATTGGAATGTCAAAACGTAATTGCAAAGAAAGATCGTCTGCAAAGTGTTAGATCTCAGTTTTGTACACTCATTCACTGAATGTTTCTGACCAGATATAAAAAGACAAGTCATCTCTATGGCTTTGAAGCTTACAAATGATAGCTAGTTTTTCAGCCTTTAGAATGTTGTGTTTAATAAGCACACATAATTTATTTTCTGTCTTTCTATTGGCCAAGACATTTTGTTAATTTTATTTTTTAACAATATATGCACACAATGCTTTATTGCTGAAGCAGGAGTGCTCAGTAAGAAATTAAAATAAACCTGCATATGTTATGTATATATTGTCAGGCTGGCTAACTGTTACTTCCAGTTCTAAAAGACTCAAGCTAAACACAGCTGGAAGAGGACATCTAAATGGGCATTATAATGCAAAAAATAAATGCTCTAATTATTTAGAGTAGACCATAGTTGTATTTGCCCCTTGCTTGCTAAAATCTGGTTCCTATTGTGTTCCATTTTACAACACCAGTGGAAACTCAGCATCATTTATTGAGCTGCAAAAGCTGCTTTTGAGTATGCACACCCTAGTCAAAAACATATGTTTGCAGTATGGGTAAGAAGGACTCTGACCCACCATTTATAAAGCTCCACAAACATTTCTGACACCTTTGTTAATATTAGCATAATGTTTATTTTTTCATCTCCATATATGTTATTAATATTTGTATGCAAATACTTAAACAAATCCACCAGACAGCAGTGGAGGCTTATGTAAAGTCTTTATTTATTCAATTATGCAATTATCATCCAGTTTTCCTATAATATTTCCCTTTATATTGTAGTATTTATTCACAGGGGAGTAACTATAATTCACACCGATGTTGAAATGTTCTGCGTATATCACAAGGCATAATATTTATTTTGAAAAGTGAAGGTGATTAAACACCCAGGAGGTGGTGCACTAAAAATAACTAGTGAAAAAAAAAAGAAAAAAGGGGAATTGGTAGAAATGTTTGTAATGTGAAAAATTGTTACAAAAAATATTTTAGTTTTAAAAGGTGTATGAATGATATGTTGACTCTCAGGAATGAGTAAAAAATTTGTGAAATGGTAAGATATTATTTAACGATAAAGTAATACATTTATAAATTCTGGTAACAAATGTGAAATTGGTTAACCTTAATAAATGACAGAAATAGTGTTCATGTTAAAGAAACAAAAGTTCAATTGCTGACATTTTTTTCAATCCAAGTAAAAAAGGAGTGTATCAGGCAGCTCCACTTGGGGGAATGATCTCCGTTCACCTCAATGATCTAGGTTAGAAAGAAAATGGGTGCCTCATAGTGAAATCCATATCTAAAATATATTAAAGAAGGTAAATAGTAAAACTCACAATTTTTGAAGGCACTAGATAGTGCAAACAGACAGGCTGACACTTGCAGTAGTCAGCTAACTGGATACTGATCCTGTATCAAGAAGGAGACCAGTTCTCAGGTCACAGGTAAGATCACAGGGAAGTTTGAATCCAACTATCAAACAACAGGCTGGAGATATGGTGCAGGCAAACCAATTGTGATGTAATGGTTTGTATAGTTCTTTGTGCAGATAGAGCAAATTCAATCTGAATAATCAGGCAGAAAGACTCCTCCATATAAAAATGTTAAAAGTCAAGTTTAATGTTGCTGCAACGCGTTTCTCGACCGCACAACACGGTCGTTTCATCAGGCATAAAAATAAGAGCTTTGTTGTGTCTTATTTTTATGCCTGATGGTGATGAAACGACCGTGTTGTGTTGTCGAGAAACACGTTGTAGCAACATAAAACTTGTCTTTTAACATTTTGTTACGGAAGAGTCTTTCTGCCTGATTATTCAGATTGAATTTGCTCTATCTGCACAAAGAACTATACAAACCATTACATCACAATTGGTTTGCCTGCACCATATCTCCAGCCTGTTTGATAGTTGGATTCAAACTCCCCTGTGATCTTACCTGTGACCTGAGAACTGGTCTCCACCTTGATACAGGATCAGTATACAGTTAGTTGACTACTGCAAGTGTCAGCCTGCCTGTTTGCACTATCTAGTGCCTTCAAAAATTGTGAATTTTACTATTTACCTTTTTTATTATATATCACATATGGATTTCACTATGAGGCGCCTATTTTCTTTCTAACCTATAATATTTATTATATTTATATTATTTTGTTTTGCTCAACTCCCCTTCTCAGATCTGCAAACTCAAATATATTTAGTCCCCTGCTCATTGAGAAAAGGAAAACCTGATTTCTGTCCTATGACCTGGAGAGTTCACATCATTCCAATTACTAGTGGGATATTCAACTCCTGGCCAGCAGGAGGAGGTAAAGAGCACCCCAGCAAAGCTGTTAAGTGTAACATACCTTATCCATAATCCCCAGTCATTCTCTTTGTCTCTGTCAATGGAGGTTGTGCAAAGTTGGTGTCTGAAGATTGTAATCTTTTTATGGGTATTTTCCCTGCAAGCAAGGATTGAGGTCTAGCTGTGTCCTCGTCAATCTTTTCAGTAAAAGCAGTGGTGGCTTTTAGCAGTTAGAAGGTGGTGAGGAAGTCTTTGCTTTACTTCTAACATTTTGTTACCCCTTTGTAGAAAGTCATACGGCTAGATTACGAGTCTTGCATTAGCCTTAAAAACCAGCGTTGAGGGGTCCCAATGCTGCTTTTTAACGCCCTCTGGTATTACGAGTCAGGCAGGAAAGGGTCTACAGCTCACTTTTTTTCCGTGATTTTAGCATACCGCAAATCCCCTTACGTCAATTACGTATCCTATCTTTTTAATGGGATTTTCCTAAAGCCGGTATTACGATCGCCTGAAAAAGTGAGCGGTAGACCCTCTCCTGTCCAGACTCCTACCGCATTTAAAAGTCAGTAGTTAAGAGTTTTATGGGCTAACGCCGGAACATAAAGCTCTTATCTAAAGTGCTACAAACTACACTAACACCCATAAACTACCTGTTAACCCCTAAACAGAGGCCCCCCCCACATCGCAAACACTATTATAATAAAATTATTTAACCCCTAATCTGCCGACCGGACATCGCCGCCACTTTAATAAATGTTTTAACTCCTAAACTGCCACACTCCCACCTCGCAAACACTAGTTAAATTTTATTAAACCCTAATCTGCCGTCCCTAACATCGCTGACACCTACCTACATTTATTAACCCCTAATCTGCCGTCCCCAACGTCACAGCTACTATATTAAATGTATTAACCCCTAATCTAACCCTAACCTTAACCTCACCTTACTTAAATATAATTTAAATGAAATGAAATGAAATTAAATTACTACAATTAAATAAATTAATCCTATTTAAAACTAAATACTTACCTATAAAATAAACCCTAAGATAGCTACAATATAATTAATAATTACATTTTAGCCATCTTAGGGTTTATTTTTATTTTACAGGCAACTTTGTATTTATTTTAACTAGGTACAATAGTTATTAAATAGTTATTAACTATTTAATAACTACCTAGCTAAAATAAGTACAAAAGTACCTGTAAAATAAACCCTAACCTAAGTTTTAATTACACCTAACACTACACTATAATTAAACTAATTACCTAAACTACCTACAATTAATTACAATTAAATTAAATAAACTAAATTACGGACCCCCCCCCCCCACTAAATTACAGAAAATAAAAAAAGAATTACAAGAATTTTAAACTAATTACACCTAATCTAATCCCCCTAATAAAATAAAAAAGTCCCCCAAAATAATAAAATTCCCTACCCTATACTAAATTACAAATAGCCCTTAAAAGGGCCTTTTGCTAGGCATTGCCCCAAAGTAATCAGCTCTTTCACCTGTAAAAAAAAATACAATACCCCCCCAACATTAAAACCCACCACCCACATACCCAACCCTACTCTAAAACCCACCCAATCCCCCCTTAAAAAAACCTAACACTACCCCCTTGAAGATCACCCTACCTTGAGACGTCTTCACCCAACGGTGCACAAGGCCAGAAGAAGACCTCCAGACCTGCAGAAGTCTTCATCCAGGCAGCATTTTCAATCTTCATCCTTCCTGAGCGGAGTGGGTCCATCTTCAAGACATCCGACGCGGAGCATCCTCTTCATCCGACTGCCGACGACTGAATGACTGGTCCTTTAAGTGACGTCATCCAAGATGGCGTCCCTTCAATTCCGATTAGCTGATAGAATCCTATCAGCCAATCGGAATTAAGGTAAAAAAAATCTTATTAGCTGATGCAATCAGCCAATATTATTGAAGTTCAATCCGATTGGCTGATCCAATCAGCCAATAGGATTGAGCTCGCATTCTATTGGCTGTTCCAATTAGTATAGGGTAGGGAATTTTATTATTTTTGGGGGGCTTTTTTATTTTATTAGGGGGATTAGATTAGGTGTAATTAGTTTAAAATTCTTGTAATTCTTTTTTTATTTTCTATAATTTAGTGTTTTTTCATAATTTAGTTTATTTAATTTAATTGTAATTAATTGTAGGTAGTTTAGATAATTAGTTTAATTATAGTGTAGTGTTAGGTGTAATTGTAACTTAGGTTAGGGTTTATTTTACAGGTAAATTTGTATTTATTTTAACTAGGAATTTATTAAATAGTTAATAACTATTTAATAACTATTCTACCTAGTTAAAATAAATACAAAGTTGCCTGTAAAATAAATATAAATCCTAAAATAGCTACAATGTAACTATTAGTTATATTGTAGCTAGCTTAGGGTTTATTTTATAGGTAAGTATTTAGTTTTAAATAGGAATAATTTATTTAATTGTAGTAAATTTATTTAGATGTATTTAAATTATATTTAAGTTAGGGGGTGTTAGGGTTAGGGTTAGACTTCGGTTTAGGGGTTAATAAATGTATTATAGTGGTGGCGATGTTGACGGCGGCAGATTAGGGGTTAATAAATTTAATATAGTTGTGGCGATGTTGGGGGGGCAGATTAGGGGTTAATAACTATAATGTAGGTGTCGGCAATGTTGGGGGCAGTAGATTAGGGGTTCATAAGTATAATGTAGGTGGTGGCGGTGTCCGGAACGGAAGATTAGGGGTTAATAATATAATGTAGGTGTCAGCGATAGTGGGGTCGGCAGATTATGGGTTAATAAGTGTAAGACTAGGGGTGTTTAGACTCAGGGTTCATGTTAGGGTGTTAGGTGCAGACATAAAATTCCTTTCCCCATAGGAAACAATGGGGCTGCGTTAGGAGCTGAATGCTGCTTTTTTGCAGGTGTTAGGTTTTTTTTCAGCCAGCTCAGCCCCATCGTTTCCTATAGGGAAATTGCACGAGCACGTTTTGCCAATTTACCACTACCTTAAGCAACGCTGTTATTGAGATTAGATGTGGAGCTAAATTTTGCTCAACGCTCAGTTTTCTGAGGCTAACGCCGGCTTTGAAGAAAACTCGTAATACCAGCGTTGGCTTAAGTGAGTGGTACGAAAAAAAGGTTTGTTAGCACCGCACAGCCATACTGACAAAAACTCGTAATGTAGCCAATAGTTAGTTATTCTGTTCTTTCTTTTACTACAGGTTCCTGATGGGGAGTGGAGTACTGTTCACACCGATGTAGCTGGTACCTGCCCTGCAGCTGGATCCACAGGTAAGTGCATTTTCCTTCTGAAAGATAGCACTTTAGAGGTAAAACCTCTAGTGGATCAAATTTGGGACATAATTATCTAAGTGGTCTTAGATCATTTTTGGGGGGCAGATTTGCAGGCAATATGTATGCTTAACACTGGCAAGAGTGTTTAAGGGGTTAAAATAAGCTGTGTGTTTAGGACTTATGCAAACTATGTAAAAAGTTTTTTCATCTAACTTCCATTGAATAAGGGACAAAGCATATGGCAAGGGGCACTTTTGTTTAACAGAGTCCGGACTTTATAAGGCTGTTAAGGCTTGATTAGGTCTTTGTACTTTGAGACATTTTTGAATTGCGTGCCTATTTTAACAGGCTTGTAGCGCAGTTTCATTTTTCTCACAGCCCACTCACGTGACTCTCCGCTATTCTGTGTGTGTGTGAGGAGAGGAGTTTAGTCAGTCATTGAGCCTTGACTGCTGCGGTTTGCTTTTCTCTCGATCGGTTTGCTGATCTGATCTTGTACTTAAGTCACCTCATCTGGAGAGTTCCCTTACTAGTTGGTTATCGTCTCCAGTATGGTAGGAGCCTAAGTCACTCTGAGGTTTTTTTCTGATTAATGTGACAGGTGCTGTTTTTTTGGATAATTATATTTACACTGTTTTTTCAATAAATTATTAATGTATTAATTTATATCTATGCTAAAGATTTTACTTTTGAAAGGAATTGTTATTTACAATGGAATCTGAAAGAGATTCTTCAATTAACATGCTTTGCTTAGAAGTCACAATTGTGCTGCCTTTGCAATTTTGGTCTGGTTGTTTAGCTAAGACCTTAAAATATAAGGATAAATTAACCCCTTGTGAACCTAATGTCTCCAAATATAACTGTTCTGGATATGCCTAAGCTTTCTCCTCAAACATCCCAAGCCTTATCAGTTTTGCATACAGTGCCTTGCGTGTCCTCTCAACCCGCTGGGGATTTATATTTTCCACGGGATTTTGCCGCACAGATAAGTGCTGCGGTAACGGCGGCTTTGTCTGCTTTCAATACTGTAAGTGTAAGAGGAAATCTAAGCATTGTCTGCTAGTAAGGTCTCTGACCCCTCTAATGGCCATTTGTCTGATGAGGAGCATATTCAGTAGCTTCTGAAGGTGAAATCTCAGACTCTGACACTTTGGTAGATAAATCTTCAGAATCTGAAGAGGTAAATTTTAGATTTAAACTAGAGCACCTCCGGTTATTACTGAAGAAGGTTCTAGCTACTTTAGATGACTCTGAACCTTCGGTTGCTGTCAACCCCACAAAGTCTTCTAAATTGGATATAGTTTATGATTCCCCATCTGCAGAGAAAGTTTTTTCAGTTCCAAGGAAGATGTCTGAAATTATAGTTCAGGAATGGAATAAGCCAGGGTTTCCTTTTTTCCCTTCCCCTGTTTTTAAAAAATGTTTCCTGTTGCTGACTCTATTTGTGACTCTTGGTGCACTGTGCCTAAAGTAGAAGGAGCTATTTCTACTCTTTTCAAGAGAACTACCATTCCTATAGAGGATAGTTGCTCTTTTAAGGATCCCTTGGATAAGAAACTTGAGGCTTACTTAAAGAAGATGTATATCCATCAGGGATTACAGTGACAACCTGCAGTGAGTACTGCCACAGTTGCGGAAGGTGCGATGCCTTGGCTGATCTTATTACAGAGGAAACTATGGTTGAGGAGATCCAAGATAGGATCAAAGCTCTTAAACTATTGAATACCTTTATCTGTGATGCCAATATGCAGATAATTAGACTGGGAACTAAGATTTCTAGCTTCACTGTACTAGCACGCAGGGCTCTGTGGTTAAAGTCCTGGTTGGCTGATGTTTTTTCTAAGGCCAAGATTTTGGCTTTACCCCATAAGGAAAAAAACTCTGTTTGGACCAGGTCTGGCGGAAATCATTTTAGAGATTACGGGTGGAAAGGATTCTTTCCTGCCTCAGGATAAGAAGAATAGACTTAGGGGTCGGCAGACTTCTAATTTTCGTTCCTTTCCCAACTTTAAGATACAGAAGTCTTCCTCTTCCTCTGCAAAACAAGAGCAACCCAGGTTCTCTTGGAAATCCAGTCAGCCCTGAAATAAGGGAAAGCAGAACAAGAAGCCTTCTGCTGACTCTAAATCAGCATGAAGGTCGTGCCCCTGACTCAAGTTTGGATCAGGTGGGTGGCAGGCTTTCTCTTTTTCATCAAGCCTGGATATGCAATGTTCCACATCCTGGGAGTTATTGTACCTGTCCCTCTATGGGAAACGGATCTAGGATTCTATTCAAATCTATTTGTGGTTCCCAAAAAGGGAACTTTTCGTCAAATCCTAGATCTCAAGTGCCTCAACAAGTTCCTCAGGGTCCCGTCCTTCAAGATGGAAACTATTCATTCCATTCTTCCTTTGGTACAGGAAGGTCAATTTATGACCACTATAGACCTGAAGGACGCATACCTTCATGTCCCATTCACAGGGAACATCACCAGTTTTTGAGGTTTGCCTTTCTGGACAAACATTGCCAGTTTGTTGTGCTTCCATTTGGTCTGGCCATGGCTCCCAGTAAATTTACAAAGGTTTTAGGGGCACTATTGGCAGTGAGCAGATCCCAGGGAATTGGTGTGGCACCTTATCTAGACGACATCTTGAATTAGGTGTCATCTTTTCAACTAGCTCAATCTCATACAGAGATGCTGCTGTCCTTTCTACGTTTCCACAGGTAGAAGGTGAATTTGGAAAAGAGTTCTCTAATTCCATCTACAACTGTGTGTTTCCTAGGGACAATAATAGATACAATGTCCATGAAGATTTTCCTGACGGAGGTAAGAAAATTCAAACTTCTTCCTTCTTGCCTTTCCCTCCAGTATGCTTTTGGCCCATCCATTGCTCAATGCATGGAGGTGATCGGTCTGATGGTAGCATCCATGGACATCATCCCTTTTGCTCAGTTCCACCTAAGACCTCTGCAGCTTTGCATGCTCCGTCAATGGAACAGAGACCATTTAGATTTGTCACAAAGGATAAGTCTGGACCCCCTAACAAGAGACTCTATCTTGTGGTGAATATCTCAGAAACATCTGTCTCAGAGCACTTGCTTCCTGAGACCTTCCTGGAAGATTGTCACTATAGACGCCAGCCTGTCAGGCTGTGGAGCGGTTTTGGGTCCTCTGAAGGCTCAGGGCCTGTAGTCTCGGGAAGAGTCCTTTCTCCCGATAAACATCTTGGAGTTGAGAGCAATCTTCAATGCCTTGACAGGGTGGCCTCAATTGTGTTTGGTCTGGTTTAACAGATTCCAGTCGGACAACATCACCTCAGTGGCTTACATCAACCAGAGAGGAACTCGGAATTCCTTGCCATGATGGAGGTGACTCGTATTCTGCAGTGGACAGAAGCTCACAATTGTCTTCTATCTGCCATCCATATCCCAGATGTGGACAACTGGGAGGAGGATTTTTTGAGCAGATAGACTTTTCATCCCGGGGAGTGGGCTCTTCATCCGGAAGTGTTCTCTCAGATAACCCTCAGGTGGAGAGTTCCAGAGTTGGATCTGATGGTGTCTCGCCAAAACTCCAAGGTTCCAAAGTACGGTTCAAGGTCAAGAGATCCTCAGGTCGTTTTGATAGATGCTCTAGAGGTTCCTTGAATGTTATCTCTGGCATATCTGTTTCCCTCCGTTTGCTCTCCTTCCATGAATCATTGCTTGTATCAAACAGGAGAGAGCATTGGCGATCCTGATAGCACCTCCATGGCCTCTCAGGATCTGGTACGGATGTCATCTCTACCTCCTTGGAGGTTACCTTTGAGGAAGGACCTTCTAATTCAGGGTCATTTCCTCCATCGAAATCTAGATTCTCTGAAGCTTACTGCATGGAGATTGAATGCCTAGTTCTGTCTAGACATGTTTTTTCTGGTCATTGAGACTATGCTTCAGGCTCACAAACCAGTTAATTGTAAGATTTACCACAAGATATGGCATAAATATCTTTATTGGTGTGAATCTAAAGGGTTCTCCTGGAGCCGGGTGAGGATTCCCTGGATTTTGTCTTTTCTTCAGGACGGCCTGAAGAAGGGTTTGTCGGTCAGTACTCTAAAGGGTCAGATTTCAATGTTGTCCATCCTTTTGCATTAAACTTCTGGCGGACTTAACAGATGTTCAAGCTTTTGTTCAGGCCTTGGTTAGGATCAGGTCTGTGTTTAAACCTGTTGCTCCTCCATGGAGTCTTAACCTAATTCTTAAAGTTTTGCAGCAGGCTCCGTTTAAGCCGATGCATGTTGTTGATATCAAATTGTTATCTTGGAAGGTTTTGCTTCTCCTTGCTATTTCTTCCGCTCGCAGAGTTTCTGAGCTTTCAGCTCTGCAGATAATGTGGTCCTTCATACCAAAGTGGGTTTTCTACCTAAGGTAGTGTAGGATCAAAATATTAATCAGGAAATTGTAGTTCCTTCTTTTTGTCCTAATCCTTCTTCTCATACGGAACATCTTTTGCATAACTTGGATGTTGTGCGGGCTCTGAAATTTTACTTACAAGCTACTAAAGATTTTAGACAAACTTCTACCCTTTTTGTTGTTTTCTCTGGAATGCGTAAGGGTCAGAAGGCTACTTCTATTACTCTATAACTTTGGTTGATAAGTCTTATTCGGTTGGCTTATGAGACTGCTGGACAGCAGCCTCCTGAGAGAATTACGGCTCATTCCACTAGGGCTGTCTCCTCTTCTTGGGCTTTCAAAAATGAAGCTTCTGTTGAACAGATTTGCAAGGCGGCTACTTGGTCCTCTCTGCATACTTTTTCCACATTCTACAAATTTGATACGTTTGCCTTGGCTGAGGCTTCTTTTGGGAGAAAGGTTCTTCAAGCGGTGGTGCTTTCTGTTTAGGTCCTCCTGCCTTTTCTCCCTCCCTGTTCATTCCGTGTCATCTAGCTTGGGTATTGGTTGCCACTAGTAATTGGAATGATGCAGTGGATTCTCCATGTCATAGGAAAGAAAACAAAATTTAAGTTTACCTGATAAATTTGTTTCTTTCTGGACATGGAGAGTCCACGACCCCGCCCTCTTTTTAATTTGGTAGTTTTTTTGAGTGAACCTCAGGCACCTTTTTACCCTTGTGTTTCTTCTTTTTCCATTTTCCTTCGGCTGAATGACTGGGGATAAGGTAAGGGAAGTTACACAACAGTTTTGCAGGGGTGCTCTTTGCCTCCTCCTGCTGGAGTTAAATATTCCACTAGTAATTGGAATGATGTCATGGACTCTCCATGTCTGGAAATAAATAAATTTATCAGGTAAGCATACATTTTGTTTTTGTTACTGTGTCTGTCCTCTGCCTGTGTCAGGGAAGTGCTTCAGTGCTGGGTAAAGCTCTCACCTCCAGCAAAAGTTCCAGTATTCCAGTATAGGGTCCCCTTCTTCCTCATCTTCTCACCTCATTAATTATTTCAGCTCTTTTTCTCCAACTTTGCTTTATAACATTGCTAAGAAGGATTCAATATGCAGTAGATTGAGTAAATCAAATGTAATTGTTTGGCTTCCTTATATAGCTAAAGTCTATTAAAAATGCTACTTATGTATTCTTTCAAAAATATATAATGGGTATATTATAATTAACTAAAATAAATAAAAATGCTAGTGTAAAATATTTTTGTTACACACACACACTAACATATCTATCATCAATGTTTTACTATTTTATATATACTGTACATTTAGGATAACATTTATCTTTGTATATATATTGTGTATCAGTTATGTATCAGTATATAATTGTTTTTTTAACTTATTGGCTGTCAAAGGGGGAATTTTTTTTATATTGTTAAATAAGAAACTTGAACATAGTGATTCTTACTGCTTAAAAAAATTACATAATATATTTATATATATATATATATATTTATATATTTTTATATATATATATATATATATATATATATATATATATATATATATATATATATATATATATATATATATATATATATAATAGTCTGAGAAGCCTCATATGTGATCTTTGCCTAAAGCCTCACTAAATCTAGAGCTGCCTATGCATGCACCTTCATCGACCCAAGTGAATTTGCCCTAAAACAAAAAATGCTAATCATGCAGTTATATTCTGGAAGTAGTTTGTTGATTATTTAGAAGCAGCTGTCTGGAAATATGCCCAATATTTAGAGTATGTAAAAGACTACTTACTGTAAAGAAAATGTTTTATGTCCTAGATTACGAAAGAAATGAACACAATTTCATACAATTAACATTTACTTAAAGTGGCATGAAAAAAATAATAGTTATATTAATCAAGCTCAATTCAAGAATTACTGGCAACATCTGTTTATTTCAGACTTACAGTACAAACAAAACTAATTAAGATTACTTATGTTGTTGTTCCATTATCAAGATAGCCTTTTTTTACTGTTGAGAGAAATAAGAATTGGTCCCTAAACAAATAGAAATAAAGCAATTGAGATTTGTGTTTCTGCTACATATATTTATCTCACTCATTTCCCAGTGGAATGCAATCTGCATTGCTTTTAACCTCACTTGTTTTTTTCCAGCAGAATGGGTAATCTAAACACACACACACAAAAAAAAATATAAAATAAAAATAAATATATTTTCTTTTTTTCTAGAAACAATAGATTTCAATATTCTGTGAATACATTACACATGTTAAACTCAGCTGTGACTATGGCTAGACTCCTTTTTTGACTGTTTATATAGTATATAGGAGAGGTGTTTTCATATTAAGCTATAGAGGCCGAATTATCAAATGTCTTGCGGACCTGATCCGACAGTGCGGATCAGGTCCGCAAGACATCGCTGAATGCGGAGAGCAATACGCTCTCCGTATTCAGCATTGCAACAGCAGCTCACAAGAGCTGCTGGTGCAACGCCGCTGCCTGCAGACTTGTGGCCAATAGGTCGCATCAGGGAGGTGTCAATCAACCCAATCGTACTGGATCTGGTTGAGTTCTGGCGATTACTGTCTGCCTGCTCAGAGCAGGCTGACAGGGTTATGGAGCAGCAGTCTTTGTGACCGCTGCTCCATAACTTGTGTTTCTGGCGAGTTTGAAGACTCGCCAGAAACACGGGGTGTCAAGCTCCATATGGAGCTTGATAGATAGGCCCCCATAATGTTCAAATAGAAAAATTGAGTCACTAATCATTACCTAGTTGGGCTGCATGCCTAAAAAATGCTGCGTTTCAGACTAAATTGAAATAAAAGAGGTGTAATTGTTATAAAAGCTAAATAATAATCCGCTAGATTTAGAGTTCTGCGGCCAAAGGGGTGCGTTAGATATGCGTGTTTTTTTTTCCCCCGCACCTTTTAAATACCGTTGGTATTTAGAGTTCACAGAAGGGCTGCGTTAGGCTCCAAAAAGGGAGCGTAGAGCATAATTTACCGCCACTGCAACTCTCAATACAAGCGGTGCTTACGGACGCGGCCAGCTTAAAAAACGTGCTCGTGCACGATTCCTCCATAGGAAACAATGGGGCCGTTTGAGCTTGACAAAAATCTAACACCTGCAAAAAAGCAGCGTTCAACTCTTAAAGCTTCCCCATTGTTTCCTATGGGGAAACACTTCCTAAGTCTGCACCTAACACCCTAACATGTACCCCGAGTCTAAACACCCCTAATCTTACACTTATTAACCCCTAATCTGCCACCCCCACTATCGCTGACCCCTGCATATTATTATTAACCCCTAATCTGTCATTCCGTACACCGCCGCAACCAACATTATCCCTATGTACCCCTAATCTGCTGCCCCTAACACTGCCGACCCCTATATTATATTTATTAACCCCTAATCTGCTGCCCTAAATGTCGCCGCCACCTAACTACAATTATTAACCCCTAATCTGCCGACCGGACCTCACCGCTACTATAATAAAGTTATTAACCCCTAATCCGTCTCACTCCCGCCTCAATAACCCTTTAATAAATAGTATTAACCCCTAATCTGCCCTCCCTAACATCACCGACACCTAACTTCAAGTATTAACCCCTAATCTGCCTACCGGACCTCAACGCTACTAATTTATTAACCCCTAAAGCTAAGTCTAACCCTAACACTAACATCCCCCTAAGTTAAATATAATTTTTATCTAACGAAATAAATTAACTCTTATTAAATAAATTATTCCTATTTAAAGCTAAATAATTACCTGTAAAATAAACCCTAATATAGCTAAAATATAAATTATAATTATATTGTAGCTATTTTAGGATTAATATTTATTTTACAGGTAACTTTGTATTTATTTTAAGCAGGTACAATAGCTATTAAATAGTTAATAACTATATAATAGCTACTTAGTTAAAATAAGTACAAAATTACCTGTAAAATAAATCCTAACCTAAGTTACAATTAAACCTAACACTACACTATCAATAAATTAATTAAATAAAATACCTACAATCATCTACAATTAAACCTAACACTACACTATCAATAAATTAATTACATACAAATACCTACAAATAAATACAATTAAATAAACTAACTAAAGTACAAAAAATAAAAAAAGAACTGTTACAAAAAATAAAAAAATAATTTACAAACATTATAAAAATATTACAACAATTTTAAGCTATTTACACCTACTCTAAGCCCCCTAATAAAAAGCCCCCAAAAATAAAAAAATGCCCTACCCTATTCTAAAATAAAAATAGAAAAGCTCTTTTACCTTACCAGCCCTTAAAAGGGCATTTTGCGTGGCATGCCCCAAAGAATTCTACTCTTTTGCCTGTAAAAAAAAACATACAATACCCCCCAACATTACAACCCACCACCCACATACCCCTAATCTAACCCAAACCCCCCTTAAATAAACCTAACACTAAGTCCCTGAAGATCTCCCTACCTTATCTTCACCATGTCGGGTATCACCGATCCGTCCAGAAAAGGCTCCGAAATCTTCATCCAAGCCCAAGCGGGGGCTGAAGAGGTCCATCATCGGGCTGAAGAGGTCCATCATCCTGATGAAGTCTTGATCCAAGCGGGGGCTGAAGAGATCCATCATCCGGCTGAAGTCTTGATCCAAGCGGGGGTTGAAGAGATCCATCATCCGGCTGAAGTCTTCTATCAAGCGGCATCTTCAATCTTCTTTCTTCTGGATCCATCTTCATCCCACCGACGCGGAACATCCATCCTGGCCAACGACTTCCCGACGAATGACGGTTCCTTTAAGGGACATCATCCAAGATGGCGTCCCTCGAATTCCGATTGGCTGATATGATTCTATCAGCCAATCGGAATTAAGGTAGGAAAAATCTGATTGGCTGATTGAATCAGCGAATCAGATTCAAGTTCAATCGGATTGGCTGATCCAATCAGCCAATCAGATTGAGCTTGCATTCTATTGGCTGTTCCGGGGGTTGTATTTTTCTTTCACAGGCAAAAGAGCTGAATTCTTTGGGGCATACCCCGCAAAAGGCCCTTTTAAGGGCTGGTAAGGTAAAAGAGCTTTGAACTTTTTAATTTAGAATAGAGTAGGGAATTTTTTTATTTTGGGGGGTTTGTTATTTTATTAGGGGTCTTAGATTAGGTGTAAGTAGCTTAAAATTGTTGAAATATTTTTTAAATGTTTGTAACTTATTTTTTTTATTTTTTGTAACTTAGCTTTTTTATTTTTTGTAATTTAGATAGTTTATTTAATTGTATTTAATTGTAGTTATTTGTAGTTAATTTATTTAATTAATTTAATGATAGTGTAGTGTTAGGTTTAATTGTAACTTAGGTTAGGATTTATTTTACAGGTAATTTTGTATTTCTTTTAGCTAGGCAGTTATTAAATAGTTAATAACTATTTAATAACTATTCTAACTAGCTAAAATAAATACCAAGTTACCTGTAAAATAAATATAAATCCTAAAATAGCTACAATGTAATTATTAATTATATTGTAGCTATCATTAGGGTTTATTTTACAGGTAAGTATTTAGTTTTAAATAGGAATAATTTATGTAATGATAGTGTAGTGTTAGGTGTAATTGTAACTTAGGTTAGTTTTTATTTTACAGGTAAATTTCTCTTTATTTTAGCTAGATAGCTATTAAATAGTTAATAACTATTTAATAGCTATTGTACCTAGTTAAAATAAATTGAAAGATGCCTGTAAAATAAAAATAAATCCTAAAATAGCTACAATATAATTATTATTTATATTGTAGCTATATTAGGGTTTATTTTAAAGGTAAGTATTTAGTTGTAAATAGGATTAATTTAGTTAATAAGATAAATATTATTTAGATTTATTTAATTAATATTTAAGTTAGGGGGGTGTTAGGGTTAGTGTTAGACTTAGGTTTAGGGGTTAATAATTTTATTACAGTGGCGGCGGTGTAGGGGGGGCAGGAAAGGGGTTAATACATTTATTATAGGTGGTGATGGTGTAGGGGGGCAGATTAGGGGTTAATAAATTTAATATAGGTTGCGGCGGGGTCCGGGAGCGGTGGTTTAGGGGTTAATACATGTATTTAGTTGCGGTGAGGTCCGGGATCAGCAGGATAGGGGTTAATAACTTTATTATAGAGGGCGGCGGTATAGGGGGGGGGGGCAGGATAGGGGTTACTAAGTATAATGTAGGTGGCGGCGGGGTCCGGGAGCAGCAGTTTAGGGGTTAATACATTTATAAGAGTTGCGGCGGGGTCTTGGAGCGGCGGTTTAGGGGTTAGTAACTTTATTTAGTTGCTGGGGGCTCCGGGGACGCCGGTATAGGGGGTAGAACAGTGTAGTTAGTGTGGGTGCTTAGTGACAGGCTAGCAATAAAGCTGTCAAAAAGCCGAAGAGCAGCGAGATCGGATGAGTGATAACTCTCACAGTCCGCTGCTCATCGCCCCGTACTTGGTGCGCCGCTTTTTGACAGCTTTAGTAATAACTTAGGCAAAATTTTGCAGGTCTGCAGCGGCGATGGTAGGCGAGCTTAGGCGGGCGTATTGGGCCTGCGAAGGCATGTAAGTAGACACGTTGATAACTAGGCCTCATAGTCTCAGCCTTTGGATTTTGTACGGTATGGAGCTCATCGCTACTATATCGCACGCACAAGGTGGCTTTTTAAAAACTTATAATGGCAGCGCTATGGAGGGTGAAATAACACAACTTTTGTTACGTTTATTTTGCTCCCTCTATAGTGCAAAACTTGTAATCTCGGTGGCTGTTAATATCAATCTATTGTAAGTTTTTGTTTGTTTGTTTTTTTAACACTGGGTCTAAATAGCCATGTTTAATATTTGTGTTTTTCATCCATTTAACTCTTTCCCCGTACTTATGATGTTCTATGACGTCCTTACCACACTCGGCTTTTGCGCACTTAGGACAGCATAGAACGTCAGAGCCGTTTAGCTGTAGTGAAGCCAAAAGAAGCTTCCTAAATGGGATTGCAGACTGGACGGTGTGCCTAGCATCATAGGCACACCCTCCTGACACAATCCCATCATTAAATTTACGCAATCCCATGAAGGATCACGTGATTTCAATTTTTTTACTTATTTGCTTACATCAGAACTTATAATGTTATAATGTAGACAAGTAAGTCCGGGCAAGAAGGGGTTTACTCTTGCACTATTCATCTATCTTTAGGAAGTAAAAAACTTTTTTTTAAAAAAAAGAATTATTTTAACAATATGCTAGCAGAGAAAAGAAAAAAAAACTAAATAGCTTTTAATGTCATGAAAAAGCTATTGTAACAACAACAAAAAAGATATACAGTACAATGCAATAATATATTTTTCTTTTAGTCTATAATATGTAGACAATCCAACAAAAATAGCACTTTTATAATCACAGTTATTATTATTATTATTATTATTATTATTATTATTATTATTATATCTACCTTAAGATACTGTTACCCAAGTTCTATACACTGATATGGTCCTGTTTTTATTGTATAACAAGGATAACTATCTATAAACTAATAATAATCCCTTTGCATTGTGTAATGGTAAATATTTATGCATTGAAACTGAACTATAATGTATATCCATCTATCATCTATCAAAATAAATAAATTCATAAATGCTGCAGTATATAAGTCTGAAAAACTATGCACAGATAATGTCCAAAGGTTATGTTGTACTGCATAATATATACACTCAGTTTACTAAGTATTTATGTAATGCAAGGCTGATCATTTTCATACGGTTTTATAAAATAAATGAACAGATTTTTTATATTTTTACACAGTTAATTTCTGTAGATTTCCCAGGACTCCTTACACAGAAGGTCTTTATATTCATGAGGATGATGTATATATTGTGAGTCTTTTCTTCATGCAGTCTTACCCTACAGGATTGTATAAGTCACCCTGGTTTATAGCTGATATTTATACAGATCCCCACTGAGCACCCTGTTACCTCTTCTTTTAATCCTCCCAAAAATATTGTTTATCTCTGTAATAAAGCGTTACTCACTTTCCTACTTACAGGGGCAGAAATGCTTATAACACAACATTGTGCTGCTACATCATTTAGTGCTTCGACTCAGTTGCAAGATGCACAGAAAAGTACCCTTTTCTCTGTGAGTCTGTCTGTGCTTTGACAGTACATCATAGTGCAATGTAAGAGAGGAGGTTACCAGCCAACCATTAGTAAGAGGAGGTAACTCACAAAGGCTGAGAGGCTGAGGTACTGAGCAATATTTAAAGAAACTTTGAGGGGTAGTTATCAACGTGTCAACTTTCCTGCCTTCGCTGGCCCAATACGCCCGCCTAAGCTCGCCTCACATCGCCGCTGCGGACCTGAAATTTTTTGTCTAAGTTATCAAATAAAGCTGTCAAAAAGCCAAGCACCAAGTACGGGGCGATGAGCAGCGGACTGTGAGAGTTATCACTCATCCGATCTCGCTGCTCTTCGGCTTTTTCCCAGCTTTCTTGCTAGCCTGTCACTAAGCACTCACACTAAACTGCACTGTTCTACCCCCTATACCGGCGCCCCTGGAGCCCCCCGCAACTAAATGAAGTTACTAACCCCTAAACCGCCGCTCCTAGACCCTGCCACAACTCTGATAAATGTATTAACCCCTAAACCGCCGCTCCTAGACCCTGCCACAAGTCTGATAAATGTATTAACCCCTAAACCGCTGCTCCCGGACACTGCTGCCACCTACATTATACCTAGTAACCCCTATCCTGCCCCCCCATACCGTCGCCCTCTATAATAAAGTTATTAACCCCTATCCTGCTGATCCCGCACCTTGCCGCAACTAAATAAATAGTTTAACCCCTAAACCGCCGCTCCCAGACCCTGCCGCAACCTATATTAAATTTATTAACCCCTAATCTGCCCCTCCTACACCGTCGCCACCTATAATAAATTTATTAACCCCTATCCTGCCCCCCACTACACAGCCGCCACTGTAATAAATTTATAAACCCCTAAACCTAAGTCTAACACTAACCCTAACACCCCCTAACAAATATTAATTAAATAAATCTAAATAATATTTCTATTATGAACTAAATTAATCCTATTTAAAACTAAATACCTACCTTTAAAATAAACCCTAATATAGCTACAATATAAATAATAATTATATTGTAGCTATCTTAGGATTTATATTTATTTTACAGGTAACTTTGTATTTATTTTAGCTAGTTAATAGTACTAATATAATAATAGTTATTAAATATTTATTAACTATTTAATAACTACCTAGCTACAAGAAATACAAAATTACCTGTAAAATAAATCCTAACCTAAGTTACAATTAAACCTAACACTACACTATCTTTAAATGAATTAAATAAATTAACTACAAATAACTACAATTAAATACAATTACATAAACTAACTAAAGTACAAAAAAAAGCTAAGTTACAAAAAATAAAAAAAATAAGTTACAAACATTTTAAAAATATTACAACAATTTTAAGCTACTTACACCTAATCTAAGCCCCCTAAAAAAAAAACAAAGCCCCCCAAAATAATAAAATGCCCTACCCTATTCTAAATTAAAAAAGTTCAAAGCTCTTTTACCTTACCAGCCCTTAAAAGGGCCTTTTGTGGGGGCATGCCCCAAAGAATTCAGCTGTTTTGCCTGTAAAAGAAAAATACAACCCCCCCAACATTAAAACCCACCACCCTCATACCCCTAATCTAACCCAAACCCCCCTTAAAATAACCTAACACTAATCCCCTAAAGATCATCCTACCTTTAGTCGTCTTCACTCAGCCGAGCAGCGATGGAACCGAAGAGAAGACCCGGAGCGGCAGAAGTGATCCTCCAAGCAGCGCTGAAGAAATCTTCCATCCGATGAAGTGATCCTCCAAGCGGCGCTGAAGAACTCTTCCATCCAGGCGATGTCATCTTCCAAGAGGCGCTAAAGAAGTCTTCTATCCGGGCGATGTCATCTTCCAAGACGGGTCTTCAATCTTCATCCCGCCGACGCGGAACATCCTTCTTTACCGACGGACTACCGACAAATGAAGGCTCCTTTAAGGGACGTCATCCAAGATGGCGTCCCTTCAATTCCAATTGGCTGATAGGATTCTATCAGCCAATCGGAATTAAGGTAGGAAAAATCTGATTGGCTGATCCAATCAGCCAATCAGATTGAGCTTGCATTCTATTGGCTGATCGGAATAGGGTAGGGCATTTTTTTATTTTGGGGGGTTTTGTTATTTTATTAGGGGGCTTAGATTAGGTGTTAGTATCTTAAAATTGTTGTAATATTTTTAAAATGTTTGTAACTTATTTTTTTTATTTTTTGTAACTTAGCTTTTTTTTGTACTTTAGTTAGTTTATGTAATTGTATTTAATTGTAGTTATTTGTAGTTAATTTATTTAATTCATTTAAAGATAGTGTAGTGTTATGTTTAATTGTAACTTAGGTTAGGATTTATTTTACAGGTAATTTTGTATTTCTTTTAGCTAGGTAGTTATTAAATAGTTAATAACTATTTAATAACTATTCTAACTAGCTAAAATAAATACAAAGTTACCTGTAAAATAAATATAAATCCTAAGATAGCTACAATGTAATTATTAATTACATTGTAGCTATCTTAGGGTTTATTTTACAGGTAAGTATTTAGTTTTAAATAGGAATAATTTATTTAAGTATAGTGTAGTGTTAGGTGTAATTGTAACTTAGGTTAGTTTTTATTTTACAGGTAAATTTCTCTTTATTTTAGCTAGGTAGCTATTAAATAGTTAATAACTATTTAATAACTATTGTACCTTGTTAAAATAAATTGAAAGTTACCTGTAAAATAAAAATAAATCCTAAGATAGCTACAATATAATTAGTATTTGTATTGTAGCTATATTAGGGTTTATTTTAAAGGTAAGTATTTTGTTTTAAATAGGATTAATTTAGTTCATAATAGAAATATTATTTCGATTTATTTAATTAATATTTAAGTTAGGGGGGTGTTAGGGTTAGTGTTAGACTTAGGTTTAGGGGTTAATAATTTTATTACAGTAGCGGCGGTGTAGTGGGGGGCAGGATAGGGGTTAATATATTTATTATAGGTGGTGACGGTGTAGGGGGGGTAGGATAGGGGTTAATAAATTTTTATTTTACAGGTAAATTTCTCTTTATTTTAGCTAGGTAGCTATTAAATAGTTAATAACTATTTAATAACTATTGTACCTTGTTAAAATAAATTGAAAGTTACCTGTAAAATAAAAATAAATCCTAAGATAGCTACAATATAATTAGTATTTGTATTGTAGCTATATTAGGGTTTATTTTAAAGGTAAGTATTTTGTTTTAAATAGGATTAATTTAGTTCATAATAGAAATATTATTTCAATTTATTTAATTAATATTTAAGTTAGGGGGGTGTTAGGGTTAGTGTTAGACTTAGGTTTAGGGGTTAATAATTTTATTACAGTAGCGGCGGTGTAGTGGGGGGCAGGATAGGGGTTAATATATTTATTATAGGTGGTGACGGTGTAGGGGGGGTAGGATAGGGGTTAATAAATTTAATATAGGTTGCGGGGGACCGGGAGCGGCGGTTTAGGGGTTAAACTATTTATTTAGTTGCGGCAAGGTGCGGGATCGGCAGGATAGGGGTTAATAACTTTATTATAAAGGGCGGCGGTATAGGGGGGGCAGGATAGGGGTTACTAGGTATAATGTAGGTGGTGGTGGGCTCCGGGAGCGTCGGTTTAGGGGTTAATATGTATAGAGTAGCTTGCGTTGGGCTCCGGGAGCGGCAGTTTAGGGGTTAATACATATATTATAGTTGCGGTGGGCTCCGGCAGGAGCGGTGGTTTAGGGGGTAATAACTTTATTTAGTTTGCGGCGGTGTAGGGGGGCAGATTAGTGGTGTTTAGACTCGGGGTACATGTTAGGGTGTTAGGTGTAGACAGCTCCCATAGAAATCAATGGGATGTCTGGCAGCAGCGAACTTGTACTTTCGCTATGGTCAGACTCCCATTGATTCCTATGGGATCCGCCGCCTCCAGGGCGGCGGATTGAAAACCAGGTACGCTGGGCCGGAAAAGTGCCGAGCGTACCTTCTAGTTTTTTGATAACTAGCAAAAGTAGTCAGATTGTGCCGTTCTTGTGTGCGGAACATCTGGAGTGATGTAAGAATCTATCTGTGTCGGACTGAGTCCGGCGGATCGAAGTTTACGTCACAAAATTCTACTTTTGCAGGTCTCTAGCCTTTGATAACTAAGGCGAATCAGCCTCGCCACAAATACGCTGCAGAATTCCAGCGTATTTGAGGTTGACGGCTTGATAACTAGGCCCCTTTGGCTGCTTCATTCAGAGCAGTGTGAAATCCTTGCAACCAGGGAAAGTCTAAAACACACAATGCACCACTTGCACCTGCAACTTAATGGCCTGGTTCATTGTAGAATTGCACATTTTACAAGTAGTCCTCTATTTGTGGTAGATTGTTAATATCCTTATAATTGATCTGACTTTATAGCATAGAATCAGCAATATGAAAAATACAAAGTGAACCAAAACCTTCCTATGTGTTACTATTATGTCAGCACAATTATTGGCAAAGCTCATGCAAACGTTTTATGTTAAATACATTTTTCAACATGTGCTGCAATATTTTTGAAGATCAAAGAGCTGAAAAAATCAACTTTTCTTTTTAACCCCTTAGTGACCAGACCACGTTTCCATTTATTGACCGTTTGGAACCAGAGCTATTTTTACATTTCTGCTGTGTTAGCTGTAATTTTCCTCTTACTCATTTACTGTACCCACACATATTATATACTGTTTTTCTCGCCATTAAATGGAGTTTCTAAAGATACCATTATTTTTATCATATCTTATAATTTACTATAAATTTTTTTATAAAATATGATGAAAAAATGAAAAAAAAACCACACCTTTTCTAACTTTGACCCCCAAAATCTGTTACACATCTACAAACACCAAAAAACACCCATGCTAAATTGTTTCTAAATTTTGTCCTGAATTTTTACATGTTCTTTGCAAGTTATTGGGCAATAAGTACAAGTAGCACTTTGCTATTTCAAAACCATATCTGTCATGAATCCCTGAATAACCCTTCACATGTATATATATTTTTTTTTTAGTGGACAACCCAAAGTATTGATCTAGGCCCATTTTGGTATATTTCATGCCACCATTTCACCGCCAAATGCGATCAAATAATTTTTTTTAACTTTTTCACAAACTTTAGGTTTCTCACTGAAACTATTTACAAACATCTTGTTCAATTGTAGTACACATGGTTGTAAATGCTTCTCTGGGATCCCCTTTGTTCAGAAATAGCAGACATTTATGGCTTTGGCATTACTTTTTGGTAATTAGAAGGCCGCTAAATGCCGCTGCACACCACACGTGTATTATACCCAGCAGTGAAGGGGTTAATTAGGGAGCTTTTAGGGTTAATTTTAGCTTTAGTGTAGTGTAGAAGACAAACCAAAGTATTGTTATATAGGCCCATTTTGGTATATTTCATGCCACCATTTCACCGCCAAATGCGATCAAATAAAAAAAAATCGTTAACAGTTTCACAATTTTAGGTTTCTCACTGAAATGATTTACAAAAAGTGTTAAAGCAATCATGGCACAAATGTTTGTAAATGCTTCTCTGGGATCCCCTTTGTTCAGAAATAGCAGACATATATGGCTTTGGCATTGCTTTATGGTAATTAGAAGGTTGCAAAATGCCGCTGCGCACCACATATGTATTATGCTCAGCAGTTAAGGGGTTAATTTGGTAGCTTGTAGGGCTAATTTTAGCTTTAGTGTAGAGATCAGCCTCCCACCTGACACATCCCACCCCATGATCCCTCCCTGACCCCCTCAAACAGCTCCCTTCCTCTCTGACCCCCTCAAACAGTTCCCTTCCCTCCCCCACCCTACAATTGTCACCGCCGTCTTAGGTACTGGCAGAAACTCTGCCAGTACTAAAATAAAGGCATTTTTTTTTTTAGTTTTTCTGCAGTGTTGGATCCCCAACCTCCCTGATCCCCCCCCCAAACAGCTCTCTAACCCTCCCCCCTCTACCTAGTTGCCGCCATCGCTTCCAGCGCTCATTTTCACAGAGGACGTAACAGGTACATCCATTGTCATTAACTGACAGTTTTTGCAGGACGTACCTGGTACGCCCTCTGTCATTAAGGGGTTAAAAAACACTAGTTAAACCTATAGAAAAGGTGCTGAACATAATGTTTAGGAAAGATATTGAATAATTAATATCTAAATACAAAGATATGGTCACTTAAAGAGACAGAAAAGACAAGACATTTTAAACAACTTTCCAAGTTACATCTAAGATTTGCTTTGATCTTTTAGTATCCTTTGCTGAAGAGTAAACCTAGGTAGGCTGATAGGAACCCAGGAGAGTGCACATGTCTTTAGCACTCCATGGCAGCAATATTTGCAACTATGTATAACATACTTTTCATGTAACAACACTGAAGAAATTACACTTTGCTACAATGTAAAGTAGTGAGTGTACAGCCTTGTAAATTTGCTGTCCCCTCAAAATAACTCAACACACAGCCATTAATGTCTAAACCGTTGGCAACAAAAGTGAGTACACCCCTAAGTGGAAATGTCCAATATGGGCTCAAAGTGTCAATATTTTGTGACATCCATTATTTTCCAGCACTGCCTTAACCCTCTTGGGCATGGAGTTTACCAGAGCTTCACAGATTGCCACTGGAGTCCTCTTCCACTGCTCCATGATGACATCACAGAGCTGGTGGATGTTAGAGACCTTGCGCTCCCCCACCTTCCATTTGAGGATGCCCCACAGATGCTCAATAGGGTTTAGGCCTGGAGACATGCTTGGCCAGTCCATCACCTTTACCCTCAACTTCTCTAGCAAGGCAGTGGTTGTCTTGGAGGTGTGTTTGGGGTCATTATCATGTTGGAATACTGCCCTGCAGCCCAGTCTCAGAAGGGAGGGGATCATGCTCTGCTTCAGTATGTCACAGTATATGTTGGCATTAATGGTTCCCTCAATGAACTGTAGCTCCCAAGTGCCGGCAGCACTCATGCAGGTCCAGACCATGACACTCCCACCACCATGTTTGACTGTAGGCAAGACACATTTGTCTTTGTATTCCTCACCTGGTTGCCCGCCACAAAAGCTTGACACCATCTGAACCAAATAAGTTTATCTTGGTCTCATCTGACCACAGGACATGGTTCCAGTAATCCATGTCCTAGGTCTGCTTGTCTTCAGCAAACTGTTTGTGGGCTTTCTTGTGCATCATCTTTAGAAGAGGCTTCCTTCTGGGACGACAGCCATGTAGACCAATTTGAATGAGTGTGTAGCGTATGGTCTGAGCACTGACCAACTGACCCCCCACCCCTTCAACCTCTGCAGGAATGCTGGCAGCACTCATATGTCTATTTCCTAACGACAAACTCTGGATATGACGCTGAGCACGTGCACTCAACTTCTTTGGTCGACCAGGGCGAGGCCTGTTCTGAGTGGAACCTGTCCTGTGAAGCTGCTGTATGGTCTTGCCCACCATGCTGCTGCTCAGTTTCAGGGTCTTGGCAATCTTCTTATAGCCTAGGCCATCTTTATGTAGAGCAACAATTTTTTTTCAGATCCTCAGAGTTCTTTGCCATGAGGTGCCATGTTGAACTTCCAGTGACCAGTATGAGAGAGTGTGAGAGCGATAACACCAAATTTAACACACCTGCTCCCCATTCACACCTGAGACCATTTAACACTAACGAGTCACATGACACTGGGGAGGGAAAATGGCTAATTAGGCCCAATTTGGACATTTTCATTTAGGGGTGTACTCACTTTTGTTGCCAACGGTTTAGACATTAATGGCTGTGTGTTGAGTTATTTTGAGGATATAGCAAATTTACACTGTTATATAGGTTGTGCACTCACTACTACATTGTAGCAAAGTGTCATTTCTTCAGTGTTGTCACATGAAAAGTTGTAATAAAATATTTACAAAAATGTGAGGTGTGTACTCACTTTTGTGAAATACTGTATATATATATATATATATATATATATATATATATATATACATACACATACACATATATACACATACACACACACATATATATATATATATATATATATATATATATATATATATATATGTGTGTGTGTGTGTATGTATGTATGTATGCAAGAACCTACATATACAAACATAAAAACCAGGTGATCATAAGTGCTGTGAAATTTGTTGGCAAGCTACAAATAATTGCTGATGATAATAATATCAGTTTGTGCAAAATTGTATTTTTATTAAACCGCTAATCATGTTTTAAAAGACCTGGGCATATATATATATATATATATATATATATATATATATGTATATTCTAACTAGATGGCAAAAACGTTTTATCTAGAGAGAGAAATAAATAAATAAAAAAATCATAATGATCACCACGAGTGAAAGTCTGCTACAGGGAACCATTTTACAAGCATTGGGAATGTTTTTTTTTTTTTCATTCATAAATGTCTATAATGCTTCAAATGTGATAGTTAGTATGCATGATAGAAAAGTAATAGGCATTATGTATCTTTTTAATACTCCAACACTGTAATCCATGCCATGGCATGAAATATATAATGTGAACAATAAATCAGGAAAGTGCTAAAGAAAAGTAATTGCATGGTTTATTACTTTTCATTGCTCTTTACTTCATTCTTGTTTCATGTACTTCAGAATGCAATTTCAAGATTGTTAAAAAATTGAAGAAGAACTACAGAGCATGTGTAATGAGAAATTTGAAATTCCAGGAGAAATGTTACTTTTCTTTCATCAAATATGCTGTGGCATCAATACAATCAGGGTATATTATGTTAACTTCTCTAGGTAGCAATCTGTGTCATATGTATGATTGGTTTATCTTTTAAGATTTGATGGAGATTTATGAATAAAAGAATCCACATAGACATAATTTGTTAAAAAAATGAAATTAAAGGAATAGGAAATACATTTTCACACTTTGATAAAAACATATTTTGGCAGCATTGCAACACTGCTGATGACAACAGCAAGAACTGCCAGCCAGGTCTGGAGCATATAATGGTATATATGCTACTTCTGCCAGGGATCACACCCAAGGTCCTCCAGGGATTAAGTAATTACCCCTGGGTAGCAAGTAGTTTCCAAAATGGAAGAGGTGGATAAACCAAAATAGCAGTTTTTTTAAAAAAAACAATACATTAAAATGATGCAAGTTTTATTTAAAAAGCAAAAAATGTATTAAACTGTTGCCTTCTATCTCTACTGCCACCCATAAAGCTTTTTTTTATCTCTTCCAAGTCACAGTGAGATGTGATCAGCTTGAACAAAGTGCACTCTTACTCTTACACACAATTCTCTATGCAGATCTGTAACTTACCCACCACCCCTCTTTTACCCTTACACACAGACACAAGCACACAGACACAAGTAGCCACTCTTTCCACTCTTACACACACCCAGGGGATTTCTACCTTTAAAAACACTGAACATATTGTATATTCTCTTAATCAAGTATACACCATCAAATACTATTTCACTCTGATGCACACACTCCAGACACTGACCTTCTCTTGTGCACAGGTGCTTTCCTTTCCTTACGCACACCCAGTCACTCTTTCATGCTTATGCATTCACATGGGTTTTTCCACACACTTAATTAAATGCCAAAGCATTATCAATCATTAACACCCACCAACCAAGCATTCCGTCACTTTTAAGCACACTTCCAGGAATTAATCTACCATTACATAGCTATAGATACTCTGCCATCTTCAAAAGCTTTCTTTCATGTGTTTTTTAAATCACAAAAGGGGGGCATGGAGTGGGATAGGGAACATCCTATAATATTCACATATTGTTGCTTTTATATTGCATCTATGAACTTAAATATACATCCTGACATATAGAAGTAAAAGACACAATAAGATAGTTGAAAAATAAAACCACTAGTCCACTATCTAGCAACAATTCACAGTTGTATTATATCTCATTATATGACCTTTGTTCCCACAAGAAAAGAATGTCAGTTTGCCTATGTAGCAGTAGTGCATTTTTTCTAGGGGAAAAATGTGGTCTACTTCTGAGACCCATTGGGCGAAAGTGGGGGTTTGTTGAGTCTTCCATAATTTTTTACGATATACACAGTTAAGGGGCGGGATGTGGTTTAGGAGGATAATATGAGGGTTGAGAGTTATACTCGTACTAAAATTTGATTCATATTCTGCTCTATTTGTGACCAAAAATCATTAATGTGAGGGCAGGCCCACCAAATATGGGTCATAGTACCAATGTCTCCACACCTTCTCCAGCAACTCGAAGAGGCAGCTGGATAGATATTTCGGAGATGTTGAGGCATTAAATACCAACGGGCAAGTATTTTATAATTCAGTTTGGACATGATTAATAAAACAGAGGCAGAATGAGTTGATTAGAAACATCGTTTTCAATCAGCGTCACTGAAGTTAACCATTAGCTCCATATTTCATTTCAGCAAGTATGCAGGAAAAGATCCTCTGAGCATTTTATATATTATAGAGAGATGAGCTCTTTTAATGTTGGGATTAATACATAGTTGGTCAAATGCCATTAATGGTGTCAGAATGTCTTGCTTATAAATACTGTTGTTTAGTGCATGTCTAATTTGCAGATACGAGTACCAGTTGTGAAATGGAGAGCCCAATTAATTGCTTAGTAGTACTCTGTCTTTGACCCCTTTAGAGTCCAATATTAGATAAATGGGAAGATTCTGGAGATTCTCCATTACATAAGTATGAGTGAAGGAGCTATGATTTAGAAAAAGCTGGTTATTTAGGGGTTAAGGGGGATACCTGAGTGGACATTCCTTTTACATGTGTAACTACATAATCCCAGACATCAAGGGTGTCTTTACCATATCTGTCCCGATACGATGCTAATAGTCTATTGGTTTTAGGTAACCAGGCAATGTCTCTCATATGTTTAACGTCTAATAGAGAGCTCTCAGTTTGGACCCATACAATAGAGGAGCATGCATGGTTCCAAGAGATTATTCTAGTTAAGTGTACTGCCCTGTAGTAATGCATGAGGTTGGGGACATTAAGTCCCCCATCCTCCTTACTTAGATATAGAGTGCATTGAGCCACCCTGGGATTTTTATAGGACCATATAAACAAGTTTAATATTTTCTGTTGTGTTTGGAGGTAGGCATTAGGCAAGGCTATCGTTAGTGCTTGGAAGAGATTTAGATATTTTGGTACTATTAGCATTTTAGTAGTATTTATTCTTCCTAGCCAGGACAAGTGACCCTGTTTATGCCAGGTCTCTAGGAGACTTGTTACATTATGTTGGAGAGAGAGAAAATTATGCTAAAATAGGTCTTGAGCATTTTTGGGGATTATCAGCCCTAGATATTTAATCCTATCTGTGACAGTGAATTCAGTGTTTTAAGTTATCAATTCTACATGCTGCAATCATATATTTATTAACATTATCCCTGATTTCCACATGTTAATAGAAAAGTTGGAGACCCGTTTGTAATCCTCCAAGGTTTGTATCAAAACAGGCAGGGTAGTAGATGGGGATTGAAGGGTGAAGATCACATCATCCGCAAACAAGAGGTATTTTTGAGTAATATTCTTGTACTGTATACCAAAAATATCAGGATTGTTTCTAATCTGTATAGCCAGTATTTCAACCGTGATGGCAAATAATAGTGGTGACAGCGGGCAACCCTGACGCGTACCGTTCGATATGGGGAAAGATTGTGAAATATTGCCATTAACTCTGACTCTAGCTCTAGGGTCTTTGTATAGTGCCTTAATTTTAGAGAGAAACGTGAAGCCAAACTTCAAAAGGGCCCCCCACATAAGGTGCCAGTCTACCCTGTCAAAGGCCTTCTCTGTGTCGGTGGATAAGAGGGTGAGAGGGGACCTACTTTCATGGGCAGTTTTCAAAGAATGTAAAACTCTAATCGTATTTTGCTTTGCTTCTCTTCCCCTGACAAATCCCACATGGTCCGGGTGTATAATTTTTGATAAGACTATATTCATACGATTTGCAAGTATTTTAGCGTAAATCTTTATGTCAATGTTTATGAGCGAAATTGGTCTGTAATTCCGCACTTGGTCACTTGGCCTACCTGGCTTTGGGATAACTGTAATTAAGGCTTCTAGTAGAGGTTTAGGAAAAACGTTACCCTGATCTATAGAGGTAAAGAGTGTATATAAAGGTGAACACAATTGAGACTGAAGAAGTTGATAAAAATTTTGCTGTTAAATCGTCCGGTCCAGGGGATTTGCCATTTGGAAGTGCTTGTATTGTGTTTTTGATTTCTTGGAGAGTTATAAGTGAGTCTAGTAACTGTCTATCTTTATCTGTAATAGCTGGAGTGTCTAGTGTGGCCAAGTATCTCTCAATGTTACTGATTTTATCATGTTCTATATTAGGATTAAGGTTGTAAAGTTTAGAATAATAAGAAACAAAGGTATCCGCAATGTCTTTGTTCTTGCTGACATACCTACCTGAAGCATGCATTAGGGATCTAATAAATGTAGTATACCTCTGATTCTTAAGGAATATGGCCAACAAGCGCTCTGTCTTAATACTCTCTACAAAAAAATTTTGTTTTGGTAGTAAGTGCTCTCATGTGTGCGTTTTGTATTAAAAATATATTGAGGTTGTCTCTCACTATAGTTAGATTAGCTAGTTTCTGGGGAGAGGTCGGATCTGATTTATGAATAGTTTCCTCCTTTTTTAAAATATTTGTTAAGGATGTAAATTGAACCAACCTAAGCTTTCACTGTTTAGCGTTGTGTTTAATTAGGACCCCGCGAATGTAGCATTTATATGCCTCCCAATTGTTTGCAGCGGATGTGTCCTCAGGTTTATTAAGGAGAAAATATTTGTCTGTTGCTTTTATTATTTCATCCATTGTGTCTTGATTCATGAGGATGGAATCATTAAGTCTCCAGTTTAATGTATTTTGTGTTTTGGAGGACCAATTAAAGGTGGTAAGAACCATACTATGGTCAGACGAGGAGGTATGTGATATTTTAGAGTGATTAAGATTAGTCAGAAATGATTGGCTACACAAAATATAGTCCAGCCAGGAGTATGAATGTTTTGGGTGGAAGAAGAAGGTGTAATCTTTTTGGGTTGTGTGAACTATTCTCCAAGTTTTAGAGAGATGGATTGTAAAATTGCACAGGTGTTTTTCACCAAGTTATTACGAAGGTACAACTTCCCTGAGGAAGTATCTAGAGTTGGGTTCAAGGGAAAGTTAAAATCACCTCCCAGTATAATTTGGCCTTTGGAGATATCTAACAGTATGTTAATTAAAGATCTAAAGAAAAAGGGCATAGGTCTATTTGGGGCATATATGTTTGTTAATATAACCGGGCTGCCATAACAAAGTCCGACTAAGATCAGGATTCTACCCTCTTTGTCTGTGTATTTTTGTAGGAGTTCAAACGGGTATTGCGTTTAAAGAATATACAAACTCCATTTTTCCTACTTGAGCCTGAACTAAGGAAATGTTGGTCATAATACTTTGTAGATAAGACGGGCTCATTACATCTTTTAAAATGGAGTTCTTGCATCATAACGGCATCAATATCTTTTTTATAAAAATCGTAGTAGGCTATCAATCGTTTCTCAGCTGAAAGAAAGCCCTTCACATTTTGGCTCGCTATAGTCAGGGTGCCTATTTTTGGCTTTATTGTCATGATTATTGATGCCTCAGGAGGTTTGTATGCTTGATAGGATACAGATATGGACAGGTGGATAGGGCATTAGTTATATAGATAATCAGGTAGGGATGTTACCTAGAAAGCATTATGGTAAGGGGTAGGAAGGGAGAAGAAGGGAAGGGGAATTAATCTAATGTACAATGTGTTAGGAGTCATTGCAGTATAGACCGCACAACTGAAAAACACTACAAAATAAGGAGCTGTGTAACAAACTGGGTGTATACGTATATTATATTAGTCATTCAGCTTAGGGCGAGATAGGGACATAAACACATGGGTATATTTTCGTGCAAGATATAACTGTAATTTTTATGCTTAAAGGGACAGTCTACCATATAATTGTTATTGTTTTAAAAGATAGATAATCCCTTTATTACCCAATCCCCAGTTTTGCACAACCAACACAGTTATATTAATATACGTTTTACCTCTGTAATTACCTTGTATCTAGGAACCTTCTTCAAGCCCCCTGATCACATGACTGTGACTGTTTATTATCTATTGTCTTAAATTTAGCATTGTTTTGTGCTAAATCTTAAATAACCCCCTGTGCCTGAACACAGTGTTATCTATATAGCCCACGTGTACTTTCTGTCTCTTTGTGTTGAAAAGAGATTTAAAAAGCATGTGATAAGAGGCAGCCCTCAAAGGCTTAGACATTAGCATATTAGCCTACCTATGTTTAGTTTAAACTAAATATACCAAGAGAAAAAGCAAATTTGATGATAAAAGTAAATTGGAAAGTTGGTTAAAATTAAAAGTCCTATCTGAATAATGAAAGTTTAATTTATACTAGACGGTCCCTTTAAGGTCTTCTAACCAATACTATCAAATAGGGTCATTTTAAAGAAAAAGTACTCCACAGCTTCTTAATAATTACTAGGGAAATAATCTTACTGCGGCTTCATTTGGAACTAGGACCTGCAGGGCTATAAAGTGAGGGTATTAAACAGGAACACCTTCATTTCAACATAGTGTAACTGTACACATTCAATCAACACTGTCCAAGTCTAGAGAGTATTATATAATGAACTCTGATGTGAGATGTTGTAGAGATAGACACTATAGATTAAAAAATGCACCCATGCATATTATTTCACATAACCAATAAATAACAATAATAGATAAGTCAACAGGAAACTCATGCTTACTATCATGTTCATCCGGTGTGTAATCCAGAGTATAACCCAGACTTAATAACAGTAACAAATTTAAATCTTAACCTAAACAAACAGAGAAAATTAACAGTGCCTGTTATGTTTACAGTAATTTTCGAGCCCATAACGGGGAATATCTATCCACAATGCAGGTAGTTTCAGTAATACCTATAACTACCCTTGCCTTACCTTAGCAGCAGTGGGTTATAAATAATTGTAACAGAATACATAGAGTCATATTTACTCAACCTGGTTGTTCCAATTCAGGTTCCACCAAATTGGCCTGTCTATGCTTATTTTGTTTAGTAGACATTTCAGACCAGGGCCATCTCTGGGATTTAGGGGTAGCTTGTCTCGATGAGAGATTCTCCGAAAGTTGAGAGTCTTCCTTATCAGGAGGGGGAATGTCCATCATGTTGCAGAATTTGTCTATGTCAGATAGTGAGAGACATTCAATTTTCTTACCATTTTTCGTGGTAATCACTGATGTAGGGAATCCCCATCTATAGGGAATTTTTAGCTGTTGCAGATGAGTGGTTAGTGTTGAGAAGTCTCTTCATTTTTGAAGGGTTCTTATTGATAGATCCTGAAATACTTGTATACGTTAACCTTGAAATATAATGTCTTGTTGCTTCCTTGCCAAATTATAGACGCCTACTCTATGCTGATAGTTTTGGAAGTGAACAATTATGTCTCTGGGTGGAGAGTCAGCTGCTGGCTTTGGGCATAGAGCTTTATTGGCTCTATCTAGTATTTTTGTAGGTAACTCCATTGCATTGACTTTTGCCATCTCCATGAAGAAAGCTTGTAGGTAGTCTTGAATTTCATTGTTCAGTACAGTTTCAGGTATGCCTCTAAAACTGAGGTTACTACACCTCGATCGATTTTCAAGGTCATCTAGCTTGTCTTCCAGATCTAAGATATGTTGAAGTTGATCACTTTAGAAGAAAGATCCGCCAATTTTTGGGAGATGACAAATTCATGCTCTTCTTGTGCGGATCTAAAGAGGGAGATCATTGACATCCTTCTTTAGATCCACACAATTGCTCTTGATACAGGATTTTACTTGTTCGATAAAAGCTTCCATAGCTCTATAGGTAATAGGAGTGTTGTCTCCACCACCAGTAGCTATTGGAGATGAGCATCTGGAAGTATCTGTCATGTCGCCAAAGCTATCTTCTGGATTTAACTGTATTGGCGCAGAGTCTTTTTTATTTTTAGGTTTTTCAACCAGTTTGAAAAAAGCATTTACTGTATCTTGGGTTTTCTGTGGTGTCTTTTGTGCTTTGTCACTTTTTGTTATTCGCATTTGCGACATTTTGGAGGTCAGGCAGTATGAGTGAAAGGAGAAAAAGTGTACTCCTAAAAGGCTTTTAGTGGACCTTAGTCGTGTGTCTTCTAGGTACCCCGCACTCCCCACGGAATTTGCTCTCACAGAGCGATGACGGAAAAAGGAGAGAAGGATATGACCCGCTGTTATGCAGGACAGCGGGAAACAGAGGGGGAGTGCATGGGTTGCCGTATCAGTGACTTATAGAGACAGGTAATCACAGTAAATATAAAAGCTTCCCTTTAGTATTTACCACTTATATTGTGAGGAAGGAAGGGCTGACTGATGCACTTACTAGCTTAGATCACAGTCACAATAAGGTAGTGTAACCTTTAACCAATGCAGAGTATTAGTAGTTCAAACTTATTGCACCATTCCAGCTCATCTCCAGTTATATTTTCTGTTCCATAGGGTATGCGTGGTTGGTTGAATCAGCATCCCGAGTAAGGAAAATCAGTAAATGAATTTACACCCCAATTAGTGCCCTGGGTCCAAGTGTGGCTATAATCTCTGTTACTATTCAATTTTGCAGGTCGAGATCATTTGGTCAGTAAGGGTCAGGTAAAGCACAACATGACATTTTTCAGTGAGAAAATAGTGTAGTAGGAAAAATGGCGCGGTTTTATTGTAGAAGTGCGTCACTCATATGTGAGAGAAGGTAGCGCTTTACTCACTTATATCTTTGTTATATAGTTGTGCATGTCCTCAGAAACATCATATTGTGAGTTCCCTTTTTTTTACAGTGTGGAGCTTGTACTCCAGAGCGGACCCGACCCTCCGGAGTATTCTGTTTCTTCCGGTCAGTCAAGGCAAGCCGGTACAGTGCTGGAGACCATTTAATACAGAGTGAGGCAATTGATAGTCTCCTCATGACCAAGCGAGCTCAGCCGCTGAGGAGGTATGCGTAACTGTCTTCTACTGCTAGTAGTTAGCTGCTTGTTTATCACAGATGCCATGGAGTTACTCACAAGCGCAGCACCATTGACTCCTAGGCCTCACCTCTGCCTGCTGTCGTGGTCTCAGACAGTCTGTATCGGAAGCTGTTAGAAAGAGCCCCATTATGTTCTTGGGACCTTCTGTGTTAAACCCATACCACAGATTATTCTCCTAAACTGAATCAGGCCTTGAAATTTAGGATAGCTCCCAGTTTGTTTTAAGAGCCTTAGTGAGATGCGGACATCATGGTTGGCCGTTCGCTCTTCCCCCCCAAACAAGTTTGTTTTTATATAATAAATAATCCCAGCCAAAGAGACTTTGAAAACAAATTATTTATTAAAGTATAATTGTAATGTTTCCAAGGTAATGCCTAATGAATCAATCTCAGGAGAGATACAAAGATCTGCTTGCTCACATCCACACAAACCCCATCCACCAAACACATCCGTACCACATACAGGATGAATAACCTATATCAAAAGAGAAAAAGAAAAACAATATATGGAAAAAAGTAGTTAGAAAAAATAATATAATTCCCACCCCTAGGCGTCCCCAGGGAGTGAGAAAGGACAGTATCACCTGAATCACTTAATAATCAAAACAAATTAAGGTATTGATGTTGCAACAATAATTGTAACATAAGTCCTCTGTATAGTCCAGAAAGAAACAGGAATCAAATTATTTGTATCCAAGGTAAATTATACAGTTGCGATATTGTGTCAAGCAACATTCTCCTCTGTATGTTTCCCCATATGAAGTACTCGGTTTTCCTCTGAAAGCTCAATAGACTTAATGGCAGTCCATACAACTTTGCTATAGCAATATATGTGCAAACCGGTCTTACTCCAGGATAACAGAAAATTATGTATCAGTCCATATCTCTTGAGGACAAACTGAAGACTTGAAAAGAACTCAAAAAGTGTAATCTGTTTGCCACACTGTGTAATGAATCTCACAATGTCCTATTGTCTTGAATTGCTGCAAATGAAGGACAAACTGTAGACTTGAAAAACTTAAAAGGTATAAGCTGTTTGCCACACTGTGTAGTGAATCACACAATATCCTATTGTATTGAATTGCTGTAAAAGCAGTGCTTAGCGAGGTATACCGCTAATCCAACTTCACACTCTATATTATATCTTCACTCACGTAATATTACTAAGCCCAGCATATGAGGTTCCCACCAGTTATTACTTATAGTCGACTTGAAGTTATAGCCATCAGTTACAGAATGCCATGGGTGTCGAAATTGAGCAAAAGCAAACAAACAGGTGTGGTGTAACCTTACCCAGCCGACGCCAGTATAGCCAATATTACCGTGAGACTCGTCACCGGAGAAATCTTCAGTGTGGAAATGGACCGCATCCCATCTCGCTCCTTTTACCTTAAGCACGCTTCATGTAAACGGCAAACAGAGTTGGATACGCCAACATAAAACTGCAATAGGCAAAGATGATGAGGATGCACCGGTTGCACATCATTTTACTAGGTTTGCACATAACAAAAGTCAACTAAGATTTCAGATTATTGATGGGGTACCACCTCTACGTAGAGGTGGGGTCAGACAGAAATTACTCTTTAGGAAGGAAGCCCAGTGGATTAGAAAATTGGATACTATGGTACCCAAAGGTCTCAATAGAGATATTTCATGGGGTAACTTTATCTATTTTGCTACTAACAAGTGATATTCACGTTTGGCTTTGCAAAAGGATGCATGTGGCAAAGAGATTTGGATATATAGAGAGTTGTATGTCCTAGTATTGTTGGTTTCAGATGATGAAGGGATCGAGGATGAAAAGAATCTCTCTTGCTTCTTCAAATTTTTATACTTTTAGATGCTTGGATTGATGATCTTTGACACTTTCCAGCAATCATTAAATAATGGCTTATTGCCTAATAAGGGTAATATTGTTTTTGTCTTTGACTACAATATTGAGCAGCGTATGATCATTCATACTCATTTATCACTTTTGGTAGCAATCACTGAATGAGGGTTCATTGTCTAATAAGGTTTATTGATATAGATGATAACATGAGATTCGTTTTTAAACTTCAAAATTATTCACAACAAAGTGTAGCGTAGGTTGCAACAGATTTACAAGAGGGAATTGCGTCTGGGTAGCTTCGTGTATGTACAATTGGATCGAGATAACTTTTTTCATTGGAATACTATATAGGCCCCTTGAAGCACAAATGCGCAGAGATGTATGCTTTTTCATGAAGCCAATGTTTTTCACATCATAACTTTCTTTCATCTTTAGAGAGCAGCGCCCTACAGATATATTTATAAAATCATTTTATACTAGCTTGGCCTTCTCATTCAGGACTCCTATATTATTAAACTGCATACATAAGGAGGCATATACATATACATATTGCAGCGCTCGATGGCTATAGAAAGATATAGGATCCATTGTGGGGAGTGTGCAAGCTTTAATTTTTCTTTTATAGATTATGACAGTTTTCATTTCCCTTTGTTTTAATAAAGCACGCTGTGTCAGGATTATAACAATTTTTTTGCTACATTTGCGATTTTTTGTTTTCATCCGAGTGTTATTGGTACTATTTGTGAGGCTTATTCATATCCGGTGTCCACGTCAGTATGAATATATGCAGCATATATGTTGTGATGTATGGAGGGTGTGTTTGGGCTATCCAATAGATTTGTAGCTTCATAAGTTTAAATGTTACACCCTTTCTAGCACCTGGATATTCCTTGACAAAGGGGCGGAGTCCCCGAAACGCGCGTCGGAACCAGTAAGGACGCTATCACCGAATCTTACCTGCTGTGCTGAAGCCACTCTGTTTGCTGTTTACATGAAGCGTGCTTAAGGTAAAAGGAGCGAGATGGGATGCGGTCCATTTCCACAATGAAGATTTCTCCAGTGACGAGTCTCACGGTAATATTGGCTATACTGGCGTCGGCTGGGTAAGGTTACACCACACCTGTTTGTTTGCTTTTGCTCAATTTCGACACCCATGGCATTCTGTAACTGATGGCTATAACTTCAAGTCGACTGTAAGCAATAACTGGTGAGAACCTCATATGCTGGGCTAAGTAATATTACGCGAGTGAAGATATAATATAGAGTGTGAAGTTTGATTAGCGGTATACCTCGCTAAGCACTGCTATTACAGCAATTCAATACAATAGGATATTGTGTGATTCACTACACAGTGTGGCAAACAGCTTATACCTTTTAAGTTTTTTGAAGTCTACAGTTTGTCCTTCATTTGCAGCAATTCAAGACAATAGGACATTGTGAGATTCATTACACAGTGTGGCAAACAGATTACACTTTTTGAGTTCTTTTCAAGTCTTCAGTTTGTCCTCAAGAGATATGGACTGATACATAATTTTCTGTTATCCCGGAGTAAGACCGGTTTGCACATATATTGCTATAGTAAAGTTGTATGGACTGCCATTAAGTCTATAGAGCTTTCAGAGGAAAACCGAGTACTTCATATGGGGAAACATACAGAGGAGAATGTTGCTTGACACAATATCGCAACTGTATAATTTACCTTGGATACAAATAATTTGATTCCTGTTTCTTTCTGGACTATACAGAGGACTTATGTTACAATTATTGTTGCAACATCAATACCTTAATTTGTTTTGATTATTAAGTGATTCAGGTGATACTGTCCTTTCTCACTCCCTGGGGATGCCTAGGGGTGGGAATTATATTATTTTTTCTAAATACTTTTTTCCATATATTGTTTTTCTTTTTCTCTTTTGATATAGGTTATTCATCCTGTATGTGGTACGGATGTGTTTGGTGGATGGGGTTTGTGTGGATGTGAGCAAGCGGATCTTTGTATCTCTCCTGAGATTGATTCATTAGGCATTACCTTGGAAACATTACAATTATACTTTAATAAATAATTTGTTTTCAAAGTCTCTTTGGCTGGGATTATTTATTATGTATTATTATTGAGTTGAGGACCGACTCTATCCCATGCCTGAGCATTTATCATATTTGGAGGTGCGGTCACTTTATATTTAAAGTTTGTTTTTATGTTGCCTATGCATACTCAGTAATCATATTCTTACTCATTAAAATAGTATGATGAACTGAAATCATCTTAAAACGTAAGTCAATTTCTGAAGCCAAATTGGTATTTTACAATGCACATGGTTTATGCATAATCTCAGAGACATGTTCAGGTCAGACTACACAAAATTGACTCATCAACCATGCAGAGTCAAAACATTTGGCTCAAGCATACAGGGAGTGCAGAATTATTAGGCAAGTTGTATTTTTGAGGATTAATTTTATTATTGAACAACAACCATGTTCTCAATGAACCCAAAAAACTCATTAATATCAAAGCTAAATAGTTTTGGAAGTAGTTTTTAGTTTGTTTTTAGTTATAGCTATTTTAGGGGGATATCTGTGTGTGCAGGTGACTATTACTGTGCATAATTATTAGGCAACTTAACAAAAAACAAATATATACCCATTTCAATTATTTATTTTTACCAGTGAAACCAATATAACATCTCAACATTCACAAATATACATTTCTGACATTCAAAAACAAAACAAAAACAAATCAGTGACCAATATAGCCACCTTTCTTTGCAAGGACACTCAAAAGCCTGCCATCCATGGATTCTGTCAGTGTTTTGATCTGTTCACCATCAACATTGAGTGCAGCAGCAACCACAGCCTCCCAGACACTGTTCAGAGAGGTGTACTGTTTTCCCTCCTTGTAAATCTCACATTTGATGATGGACCACAGGTTCTCAATGGGGTTCAGATCAGGTGAACAAGGAGGCCATGTCATTAGATTTTCTTCTTTAATACCCTTTCTTGCCAGCCACGCTGTGGAGTACTTGGACGCGTGTGATGGAGCATTGTCCTGCATGAAAATCATGTTTTTCTTGAAGGATGCAGACTTCTTCCTGTACCACTGCTTGAAGAAGGTGTCTTCCAGAAACTGGCAGTAGGACTGGGAGTTGAGCTTGACTCCATCCTCAACCCGAAAAGGCCCCACAAGCTCATCTTTGATGATACCAGCCCAAACCAGTACTCCACCTCCACCTTGCTGGCATCTGAGTCGGACTGGAGCTCTCTGCCCTTTACCAATCCAGCCACGGGCCCATCAAGACTCACTCTCATTTCATCAGTCCATAAAACCTTAGAAAAATCAGTCTTGAGATATTTCTTGGCCCAGTCTTGACGTTTCAGCTTGTGTGTCTTGTTCAGTGATGGTCGTCTTTCAGCCTTTCTTACCTTGGCCATGTCTCTGAGTATTGCACACCTTGTGCTTTTGGGCACTCCAGTGATGTTGCAGCTCTGAAATATGGCCAAACTGGTGGCAAGTGGCATCTTGGCAGCTGCACGCTTGACTTTTCTCAGTTCATGGGCAGTTATTTTGCGCCTTGGTTTTTCCACACGCTTCTTGCGACCCTGTTGACTATTTTGAATGAAACGCTTGATTGTTCGATGATCACGCTTCAGAAGCTTTGCAATTTTAAGAGTGCTGCATCCCTCTGCAAGATATCTCACTATTTTTTACTTTTCTGAGCCTGTCAAGTCCTTCTTTTGACCCATTTTGCCAAAGGAAAGGAAGTTGCCTAATAATTATGCACACCTGATATAGGGTGTTGATGTCATTAGACCACACCCCTTCTCATTACAGAGATGCACATCACCTAATATGCTTAATTGGTAGTAGGCTTTCAAGCCTATTCAGCTTGGAGTAAGACAACATGCATAAAGAGGATGATGTGGTCAAAATACTCATTTGCCTAATAATTCTGCATTCCCTGTATATTGGTCAACCTTACTACATTAAAAATGAGTCTAGTTTGTTTATAGGATTTTAGCCAAATCAAAGGCATTTTGCATTGGTACTAAAAGCAAGTTAAATTGAAGCCAGGATTCTAAATCTTTGAGAACCATTGAGGGCTTAATGGAATTACAACTGTTGGTTTGAGCATACACCTTTGCCTAGACAGTTTGTTAGTGAAGCCATTGTACCTGTCTTTAAGTGGACCCAAGACTGTACTTGCATATGCAAAGTCATTATGAAGTAGTTAAACTGTTAAAGAAGTTAGCAAGCATTATAATAGCTGAGGAGAAACAGCAACTCCTTGCCATGCTGAGATAGACAGGTTGAAATGCAACTCAAAATAGTTAATATCCTGACACAGTTTCAAAGCTCATAATGAAATCCTATATAGTTACAAAGAAATAAAGAGCTAAGGCAGCCTGTTTTTGTGTGATGTATATTTATCTGAAGATTATGGTTTGAGTAATATTTAATTTAAGGGCCTTTCTAGTCAAAAAATTACATGGTTTACTTTGATAGATCATGCAATTTTAAGACTACTGACCCTGCATGACCCAAATGGGTTAAAGACATACTAGAAGTAACGCTCACGACCCACAGGGCATTGCTAGTCCCAAACCGAAACTGCAGCTTATCCAATCAGAAGCTCTAGTTACACAGCTGGGTTTTCTCAGGACCATCAGTGCTGCTTGGGTCCTGAGTTGTACTTCTACTATATGTTTAAAAACTTTGCAGAGGTTAAACACAAAGCATTAAAGGTTTGTTAGTCTTAAAATCACATGTTCTAACATTTTTAAAGCATGTCATTTTTTACTATAATGAGACTTTAACACTAAATCACTACCCCAACAAGTTTTGAAATGTTATGCAAAGATGTTCTTCTTGGTGAGGAGGTAAGTTTTTGCCAAATAGGCTTGTATGCAATGTCTTAGGAAGTGGTCTAGAGTTTGATTTTTTTAGTTTTCCATAAAGCAAGTACTGATACTATGATTTTCCCTGTTTTATGTAATCAGTTAAAAAATTAAATCTAACATTGGATTTGTCTTAAAAAAACTATGCACATGGCTACCATGCATTGCTATGAGACGTATGATAGCTCTATTGAAGAATAGTAGTTAATGCTCTTAAATAATTCAACAAATACAACTGTAAGCAGACAGATAAAACATACATGTTTATACACATCAAAATTAACATTGTTTGCTTGCTTTTTTTGTTGTTTATGTGGTCACTTTCAGCACAGTCTACAAACAAAATTACAATTAAAAAAAGCATCAACTTAAATACCAAACGTTAAAAACAGATATTTTATTTGTGGAAAATTTGATTTAATAAATTATATGATGCAATGATGCAATTTAGGAGTCCACAGCTGTAGACCTCCCACTTATCCAAATTTGAGAAGGAAAGTCCCTCATTCTAAGCTCTGTCTCACTGTTCCATGAAACATCCAGACATATCCACCAATCACTCATGCATGCCCATAATTCTGTCCATTATCCACCCATGGTCCTGCCACCTCCTGCTGTGGCCCCACCCACAAAACAGAAAAATGGCCCACTCAACATTTTGAGTCCTGGAAACCCAGGCAGAAATGTTAGGATATATGCAACGGTCATACATTTAAGATACTTCACATTTCATTTTTAGTTATCTGGCACAGTAGCAAGTTTCATAAAGATATACAATTCAATGTAGCTTTCAGTATAATATTGAATAATAAATGTGTATGCTATATGTATATGCACAAAATCATGAAGCTGTGAGTATGCAGTGAGATAGAGTTTCGGGTATGTGCAGAGAGAATGAGGCAAATATGTTAGAATTTTTGCCTTGGCATAATGTTTGAGGTATAGTGGTACATCAAAGAGTGGCATGAGTGACACAGGGTGAATGTCATTCACACTAATGCTCTTGGGCTGCTTCTGTTCTGAAGGAGTTGCCAGTTAGTTAAAGGGACAGTCTACACAGTATTAATCCTTAAACCTTACCTTAGGTTGAGTAACAAACAGCCTTTTGCACCCCTTTCCCCATATAGCAGAAGGAACAATAATCCAGTCATTTTAAAATGTAAAATGTATTTGGCCATTTTAAAATTGCCACCATACTCCTCCCCCTCCTTCTGGCTACCTATACTGCCTTTCTCTATGCAAGCTACAGTCATGCACATGGCAATGAGTGACTTTTTTGGCCAATTGTGCGTGTGTAGTGTGCAGAGTGATCAGAAGTGGAGTTTCGTGGGGGTATCTTTATACAGAAGGACATTATTTGCAGAGCACAATACAAACATTACAGCTGAATTCACAGCAGACTCTATTCAGTACAAACCTAGCTTCATTGTTTAATCCCCCCCCCCCCCCCAGAGAAAAATAAAGTAACCACCATTTAGAGAAAAAGAAATTAACTATGAATAGGATGTGAGCTCTTTTTTGTTGAATGCAATGTTAAGCTCCAACAATAAACTAGCACTCAACATCTTATTAGGCTTTTAGGAAATGTGTTAAATGGCACGATACCAAGAACAGCTAGAGACACACACAAAATAAATGTTGTATGTTTGCACTGCAGCACTGTGCAACAACAACTCAAGGCACACAATAAAACATATTTATTTGTGGAGGCAACCTGCAACACAAATAGAGGGAAAAAAATAAAAAATAGTTTTTATTTTACAAATCATAGTTTCCAAATTAGGCTAGCTGCACAAAAGTTCTGGACGATCAGTTCCCTATTCATTGTGCATGTGTGATTTGGTATAAATGTTGCTGCCTAATTGCTGTTTAATCTCACTAGTGAGTCTACTCTGATTGGATGACATTTTTGGCACCGTTGTAATGAGAGTTTGGCGGCCATTTTGAAATTGCAAAATATATTATACTTTTCAAAATTACTTGATTCCTGTTCCAACTGCAATATTGGGAAAGGGGTGCAGGAGCCTGCTTGTTACTTATACTAAGATAAGGCTTAATGATGAATACTGTGTAGACTGTCTCTTTAATTATGTGTATACATGGTTACAAGAAATTTAAAGTAAAAGGAATACATTCATTGTGTATTAGAAGTCCAAGATTTACTGTGCTACATTTATTGTCTTACAGTTAAGATTACATACTACAAAGCAGTCCCAATACTGCTCCAGGGCATAGCAATTAAAGGCTCAAAGGAAGCAGGAACAGTTGCTATCTTTGCATCCTTTATGGCCATTTTGGTTGAAGGAAGCTGTGTGAGAATACTACTGAACATGTCTTGATTTATTTTTCTACTGAGCACCTGTAGATGTATTTTTATATCTAAGCACATAATGTTTGTTTGTTTCCAATTTTCATAAAGATTGGTGAAGCGCTTTTGCTTTAGAATAGGCTAATCATATCCCTATGTCATAACAAATAAAATTACCTTTTCTTCCCTTAATATTAAAGCAACAGTAAACATTTTGAAATTCTAACATAAACTGCTTAGTTATACACAGTGAAACAACTTTTAAATATACTTTATACTTTATTTAAGGCCTTAAAGTCTACGCCTTGGTACTCTTACATTTTTTACCTTAGATTAAGCTGCAAATAACCTCCTGCACCGCTTTCAATATCATACAGCAGTAAAAAAGTTATTTTATTAAGAACATAGTTTCTGGCAACTTTGAAATGGCTACTAAACTCCGCCCACTGGTAATGTCATGATCTGAGGTGCATCTGGACACTCTGCTGAACAGCATTGACAGTCTGCTGAATCCAACTAGTGAAGCTTTTGTGAATGGACCGCATATGCAGCTCAGATTGTGATGTCATCAGAGTGCAGCATTTGGCAGCCATTTTAAAGTGGCCAGAAATTATATTCTTTTTAAAATAACCTTTTTTACCATTCCTGCTGTATTATATAGAAATGGGTGCAGGAGGCTATTTGCAGCTTAATCTAAGGTAAGACTTTAAGATGACTAAAGTGTAGACTCCCCCCTTAAGCTGTTAAGTGATAATATTTTATATTTTATTATAAATAATTTAAGTATTATATATATATATATATATATATATATATATATATATATATATATATATATAAAAAAACAATTTCCAGTTCAGCCCACCAAGAGATAGCAGCCTGGGTGCAGATATAGAAAGCATATGAGAAAAATGTAAATGCACTCGCAGGACTTTCACAAACTAATTTATTTGAACGTTTTCGGGGTTCACAACCCCTTCATCAGCATATAGATAGATAGATAGATAGATAGATAGATAGATAGATAGATAGATAGATAGATAGATAGATATGTTATATTCAACTTTAACTATAAAACTAAAACTCCTATTGCCCCAGAAACAGTTACAATAAATACCCTTTTTTTTAGCATCGTTTGCATGGCAGTGTTATAAATAAAAGTATTTTTGCCCCAATTATCTCTTATAAAGTAATGCTGAAGCACACAGAGCAGTGTTTAGTTTACACCTGCCATAGAATACATTTTCCTCTGTGTAGGGAATCTTAGGGGTTTTACACAATGTCATCTCAGACTTCACATGATCCTTGTGGACTGAGCTTGGCAATTCTCTTTCTATCTAGGGCATTGTCTATAGATGTCAGCCAAGCTTGCTGTCGTGATGAAACTTTGCATTATTTTGCCACATGAGACAAATCTGGCACTTTCTGTAAAGACTAGAGTCTGGAGACATCTAAGAAAATGACTTATTATAATCTAGAGTAAAAAACATTCTTTGCTCAATCCATTTACTTGTACCTTACATGCTCTCCTAGCAACGTAAATGCACCTAACATTAATCAAAAGATTAAACCTTGGTCTCAAAAGCTAGAATTTCACCTGTGCTTGTGAGAATGTCACCAACTTAAAAATTCTATTCATAAAACCCTTTCTAATGTTCAATCATTGTTCCACATATTTTGATTTTTGCTATTTTCTATTATGTTTTTATTTCACAAATCTCAAACAATAAGGACAATTAGATGAATATAATAAATTTGCAAATATTAAAACACTTTTCATCCAGTAACAAAATAAATAAATAAAGTAATTAAATAAATTAGAAAAAAAAAGCCCTGAAAAATATATTATTTATCAAACCATTTTAATGTTGACATTGCAGGAGCAAATTGAAAAATATTTTTTTTCTTTTAGATGCTATAGACAATCCTACCTGAGCGCAGTGTATCTTTCTGAATAGTTTCATAATCGTGCCAATCCTTTCTTCTAAGGCCATCTGTCCATGTGTACAGCTGAGCATTACTTAGTCCAAGTGAAAACGTCTACATGAAAAACAGAGGGGATAACAAAAAGCAGTTAGCTATACGACAAGAAAACTTTTCATACATAGGAATCTGCAGACATGCACTTATAAATACTAATTACAGGACCTTTTCTGTTCAAGTGATCATAAAGCTATTAATATAAATTAATACATTTTTTATTTCTTGTATATTTTGAGGTGAGCATAGCTAGTATTAATAAATACATCCAACAATTAAAAAAAATGGCTTTTCTAAAATATTTTATTGTTATATCATTTGTTTGCTACAAGTTGGTTTATGAATAATAATATTTTTATATGTACTGTATGCAGTAGTTTTACCAGTAAAATCTCAGCCTCACAACAGATATAAATTGAAGACTAAGGGGCATATGTATCAAGCTTCGAATGGAGCTTGATGCCCCGTGTTTCTGGCGAGCCTGCAGGCTCGCCAGAAACAGCAGTTATGAAGCAGCGGTCACAAAAGACCGCTGCTCCATAACCTGTCCGCCTGCTCTGAGCAGGCGGACAGACATCGCCGGAAATCAACCCGATCGAGTAAGATCGGGTTGATTGACACCCCCTGCTGGCGGACTATTGGCCGCGAGTCTGCAGGGGGCGGCGTTGCACCAGCAGCTCTTGGGAGCTGCTGGTGCAATGCTGAATACGGGACGAGCGTATTGCTCGCCGTATTCAGCGAGGTCTGTCGGACCTGATCCGCACTATCGGATCAGGTCCGACAGACCTTGATAACTAGAGGCCTAAATGTCAAAATAAAAACATAATAAGGGGGGCGTGGCTTCGCCGCAGATATGGTAGGTCGCATGATTATGGAGCTCTGATAATCTACTACCTATTTTTCTATTATACAAGAGCCATCCTGACTCAGAACTTTATATTTCTGCTAAGCAGTTGGTATATTACAAGAAGCGACCGTTTTTCAGACACCTCTCTATGCAGGATACTTCAAACGGCCTTTTTAAGCCTACTCACAGCGGCCTACCATTATATTCACAACATCTACCCCCCCCCCCCGGCTTGCTGGATAGCCGGGTTAAGCTATTATTCTCTGACTTGCTTGGCGGGTACAATCCCTAGAGTAACGCTAGCTGAACTTCCAGACTACAGCAGTGCTGAGCTTAAGCCATTAACAAAGATGGAACACAAGGTTACTGCTTTAATACAAGGGCTGGCACGCAAGATGGATACACAATTGAACTTGCTCATCAGGCTTTTACAGGAAGACCGTGTTGTTACTACTGGCCATCTCATTGCAAATCCGGTACCTCTGCCTGGCACAGTGAGCGAGGTACTCACGATCCATCTACCAGACAGCACGAGCTTTCCTGACACACTGTTAGAACATATGGAGGCCAGGATATTACCTGAGGATGTCGCACCAACCGCTCTGCCTCCCTTACTGGTAGATCACTGCACCCTTCCTGGGTATGGGCTACGAAACCCTGGGCCCCCGGCGAGACGGCCGGTCGTCGGGGGACCATGGCGCATTAGAGGCAACACTTTGTCGGAGGAACTAGCCGAAATGCCCGTGACGGATAGAACTGACGACTGCCAGACACAAGATCTCCCTCTCCTTCAAGCCACCAAGATTGCAGTGCTAACGCCAGAGGCCTCTCAACACCTTACCTCAATCAGAGCCTTTTGTCTCCCAGCCACTCAGCAATACGGGAAGAGGACAGCTGAACTTTTGTTCCCTGAATCACCCTGTGCCCGATTAGCTTGCGGCATAGGCTGACTCCTTGGTGTGAATTCATGTGCAGCTACTAGAATCTGCAGATGGTTTTGCAGTTCAGAGGGCCATCGCCGCTTTTCTTATGAGCACCCTTTCCCTAAGTAGCCCTCACAACACAGGATGCATTCCATCTTAGCTACTGAAAACGAACTTTGCCCCTGATAATAGTAAACATATGGTCCCCCCTGCCACATCGGACACTAATAGAACTTCTACTGTGATCCTGAACGTAAGATTCCAAGTTTGAAGGTCTGACCAGGGTACAATAAACTTTCTGTCTAAAGTGTAGTCGATTAACAGAACGGCTCTCTTTCAAAAGAGAATAGTTATCAGATGTCATGCTACACCTTGCCCCAGCACTACCTCAATTATTGTGTTTCTGTAGTCATTCCCACTTCTTTTCTACCTCTCTTTTTTTTTATCCTGGGTATTAGTATGTATTATTTCAGGTTTTACTGTGGTCCAGAACAAATAACGCTTGAATATATCTACACTCCTTAGTGTAAACTTATACCTATGTAACGCTTATATCTGTCTCCCAGGATATAAGCAGACCTACATGTTTGCAGGATCTACAACACAGTTCTTGTATATAATAAACCTTCATCTACACTAAACCCCTAGAATTCTCCCTAGGACAGCTGAAAAGAAAAAACACTTAACCTCCCTTCCCTTTATCCCATGCAGTTTCAGTCACAACACCTTACAGTACAGAGTGAGAAACAATTGAATATTTTTAGACAGATCCAGGGGACCTCGGAGGATATTATTTTGTAAATATTTAGAGATAGACTTACAGGACAGAATCACATCACTTCACAAATAGTCTACTATAGTACCAGGGAAAGACTATCACCCCCAGTCCATAGCCTCCCCCTTACGAGGACCTCAATTTATCTCAGCCCCCCCCCCCCTTTGTAAAAGCAGCCCTGAAGTGAGATATCTTCCCCCTCTCTGTTTTCTTCTAGCTTAAGGGCCCCAGAGTACCTAGAAGTTTAGCTGATTAGCTAAATTCCCGCCCCCTCTCTCTTTCTCCCTATCTCTTCCCTTTCCCTTCATTAGGAGCGGCTCTTGCCCGCTGAACTTTCTCTCTCTCTCTTCTCCTCTATCCATAACATAAAAACATAAAAAACAGAGAAACAATTTGAATAACCTGGGGCATACTTGTCCACATTGTTACCTATGAGTTTCTGAATCTACCTTTATCACAAGTATTTTATCACATATGTCAGATTAATTATGACTTAACTATGTTTATGGTATGTTCCTATAATCTCTTTTGATTGTTTATAGTTGCCCTAGGTTGTGCAACATATATTTTATGCTCAAGTTCACCTCTACACCCATCCCTGCGAGGATGGTCAAACCTGTTTTTGTCTTGTATTTAAACTTGCCTTTGGTTTTCTCAATAAAAAAAATTATTTAAAAAAAAAACAAACATAATAAAATGTTTACAATTAACATAAATATTGCCCCATGATGCAGCATCCTTAGATATATTCAGTTACAAAATACCAATTACCAAAACATTTTAGCCCTAGCCGAATGCAAAAAAAACCCCTCACATTATAATCAATGATTTCACGTGACATTATGTTGCTTGAGTCATTGGTGGCTTGGATTTAAGAAAGTGAAAGTTCACATTGAAAAATACAGTATTTGATTTCTGTTTATGTCACAAAGTGTTAAAATCATAGGAGCTGCTGCTACATGAACTTTATACCTAAATTTAAGGTCATACATTCTATAACCTTAAAGGGACACTGAACACAATTTTTTTTTCTTTCGTGATTCAGATAGAGCATGCAATTTTCAGCAACTTTCTAATTTACTCCTATTATCAATTTGTCTTTGTTCTCTTGCTATCTATTTGAAAAAGAAGGCATCTAAGCTATTTGTTTGGTTTAGACCCTGGAAAGCACTTGTTCATTGGTAGATGAATTTATCCACCAATCAGCAAGGACAACCCAGGTTGTTCACCAAAAATGGTCTGGCATCTAAACTTACATTCTTGCATTTCAAATAAAGATACCAAGAGAATGAAGAAAATTTGATAATAGGAGTAAATTAGAAAGTTGCTTAAAATTGCATGCTATGTCTGAATCACGAAGAAAAAATTTGGGTTCAGTGTCCCTTTAATCCCCTATTACAAGATCTGTAAGCTAACATTACATGTTATGTGGGTTCAATGGTCAAATTGGAGAAGGCTGATTATCCTGTTAGCCCCTTCTTAGTTATTCAGTATGTATATAGATTGATGCTATGGAAAAATTATATAACATAGACTTATTAGTCATCATAAACAGATAGGTATAAATATTTACATTACAGGAAAAGCAAGTACACAAAAAAATGAAAGAGAAAATAATAATAATAAAAAAAAATAGTAAATGTTCCCTATGTTCCTATAAATAAATCATAAGAGAAATATAAATTTATAGCATCCTTACTAATATAAAAATAAATTTTACACACACACACACACACACACACACACACACACATATATATATATATATATATATATATATATATATATATATATATATATATATATATATACATACATACATACAGTATATATATTTGTTTTTTTAAATATATGAGCCACCAGCTCACACTACCTAAATCATTTGTTAGAAGACCCCAGATACTAGATACTGGGGGTGCACAGGAGGCATTGTATTAAATTAATGAATTAAAAAAAGACAAAAAGGATAAGATAAGAAAAATGGGATAGCAGAGATTAGGGTTAAATAAAGAGTGCTATGCCAGCAACTTCCCTTGCACATAAATATACATTAATGAATCAAGGTGACCTCTGAAGTAAGGTAGATGGATGCCCATCACAACCTAAATATAAAGTGCAAAACTAATTTTATTCAACATACCAAATACCAACATATCCACATTAAAAGACAAAACAATGCTAAAAATGAATCTATTGGCCACTAGAAATTACTGTATATTTTTTTTTTTTCAAATAAATTGCATAGAAATACTGTAGCTCCATACATCAAATGCCCATATGATAAATTATAGCTGATATAGTTATAACAGGCAATGTCAATGTCCTCAAATTATCAATCGTCCCATGTTGCATTTATAGAGCGTGGTTAGTAAAGCACCAGTCTTATGGCACTGCAGTTATAAAGGCATATCATTTAGAACAGTATTAGGTAGACCAGATGGAATACGATGATTAGTTGGTGATGCGTGTATCAAACAAGCAGGTTAGGCCACGTGTTAAATGCAAAGAGCAAAGCAAATTGCAGGGATTCTAATTCATAAAATCATGGAGATGCCAAAACAAGATGACCACAGAGAAAAGTATAAAAAATGCTGGGTGATACTATTGGTAGAACTCTTCTTCAGATACCTATAGCTGCTTTTATTCCCTTCTTTTCCTTTCCCTTCTTCTATGTAGAGTTCTAGATAGGCAATACAAAAAATGGAAATGCCTTGCACATTCAAGGCTATTGCACATTTGAGGAGTGCCACAGTAATAAACAATAAATTATAGTCAATTTAGACGTATTCAAAGAAACTGTGGTAATATAGAGCTTTATGACTTACAATCTACTATCCTAATAAATAGATTTAAGGAAAAAGGTTATCCCACAAATTTAATCATGCATGGATATACAAAAGCAAAAAGTATAGATAGGAGGTCTATTTTAAAGCAAGTCCCTAGAAATAGAACATCCGACCAATTGAATACAGCACCCAGTCCATCTTTTATCACCCAATACAATTCTAGCCATCATATCATAAGAGATACCTTAAAGAAACACTGATTATACTAAAAGACCCCTTAAAGGAATACCTTAAAGGAAATCTTGAATCTAGCCCTAGAATGATTTTTAGGCGTGCCCCTACCTTAAAACAAAATTTGGCACCAAGTAAAATAGTTGTCTCTAAAAGAAACACACACCACACATTACCTTTGAAGATGACAGGCTATACGAAGAAACCAGGAGCTTTTAAATGTAACAAAAAGAGGTACCTAATGTGTAAATCTGTCAACCATGGTAGTAATAGTATAACGAGTCATACCATAGGTGAAACTTTTAAGATAAAAACCCATATAAATTGTGGCACAGAGTATGTTATATACGTCCTCACATGCAAATGTGGACTACAATACTTAGGACATACCTGTAGAAAGATAAAAACCAGGTGGAGTGAACAAAATAGGAATTTGAAGAATGGCTCCCTAAAACACAAGACAACAGGAAGTCAGTGGCGCCTAGGGCTGACTGTCTGAACAAAATAATCTAGAAAATATACTAGGGAATATATAAAAATCTAAAAATGTGAAAAAAAATATATGAATTGTGAAGCTCTATAAAAATCTATAAAAATCTATAAAACTTTATAAAAATTGTAAATATTTATAGAAATAATATTTTATGAAATTCTTACAAAAAATCCATTAAAAAAACCACATACAGACAGAATTCATATTGACAAAGAACTTATCATCAGAAAACGGAAAATCAGAAACCGGCCACAAATAACAGAACACATTCAACTCATGGTAATTATACTAAGGAGGATAGGAATCACAGAAGAGATTCAGATTATTCAGTTCCCATTAGAAACAGGTACGAAATATTAGAAGATGAGGAAGACTATTCCATTCAGATGAACGAACAACCCAGTACTTCAAGTAATTTTTTAGAATTAGGGAGAATAAATACACACGACCCACCGAAGGGGAAAAGAAGAAGAGAGGGGTCAGAGGTAGAAGAAAGGGAAGACCATCAGTAATAGGAAACAATAGATTAGGTAATACTTATTATGTTAATAAGAAAGAGAGAACACAAAGCATTTTCAATATAAGTGGTACAAGTCTTACAGAACAACAAGAGGGCATACTGAGCAAAGGATTATCATTTGCTCCATCCACCAAGCTTAATAAATTCGAACTTCTTATAAATATAAATCAGTTTGTTAGGAAATTGACCCTCAAAAAATACTTTGCGAAAAATCCCATTCTAAGGAATTCAGTCAGCACCAATGTAACATTTCCACACACAGAGTTTAAACCTAAGTCGACTTTCTTTCCTAGTCAAGAAAAAGGCAGTTTCATTCAGACATTTGAGAAACTTTTAAAACAAGAGATTGATGAGATAGCACAGTCTGAAACTAAAAATGTTAACTGGAACCTAACTTTAAAAGAAAAGAATATTCTAAGAGATTTGCAAAAAAGAGAGGATTTAGTGATTAAACAGGCAGACAAGGGTGGAGGGATTGTCGTAATGAGTCGAGATTATTATTTGGATGAGGCCAACAGATTATTAGAAGACTCGACCACTTACAGGAAATTATTGAATGACCCTGGGGATATTTATTTCACCCAATTACAAGAATTACTTAAAAGAGCTCACTCCATTAGTCTACTTAATGAGGCAGAATTAAATTTTTTATTAACCAAACATTTTAGAACACCTATTTTCTACTTCATACCCAAAATCCATAAAAATTTACAATATCCACCTGGCCGTCCAATCATCTCCAGCATAGACTCAATAACCTCTAACCTCTCACATTATATAGATAATTTTCTTCAAAAATATGTGAAAGACCTGCCCTCATATCTGGCTGACTCTACTGAATTTCTAAAATTACTTGAAACTGTCAAATGGTGGAAAGACTTTATATTAGTTACATGTGATGCTAGTGCATTGTACACTAATATACAACACACCTTAGGCCTCATAGCAGTTAAATATTATTTACAACTAGATCCAGAAATGGCTTCCACCCAATTAGGATTTTTATTGGACTGTATTGAATTCATCCTTAATAAAAACTATTTCAAATTTAATGATAAATATTATCTCCAGATCAAAGGAATGGCTATGGGCACAAGATTCGCACCCAGTTATGCCAATCTATTCATGGGTTATTTCGAGAACGATCTATTCTCAAATGGCCCGTGGGGTGCGAATATTGTGCTCTATAGATGCTACATAGATGATCTATTCATGATCTGGAAGGGTGATCAGGAACTTGATCTTTTCATTGAAGACCTCAATACTAATCACTTGGGCCTAACATTCACACATGAATGTAGTAAAAATAAAATCAATTTCCTCAATATAGAAATAGAGATCATTGATGATGAGATTAAAACATGTACATTTTTTTAAAAAGTGGATTCAAATAATTATGTAGACTACCAAAGTAGCCACCATAAAATTTGGAAGAATAATATTCCGAAAGGTCAACTCCTTAGAGTGAAGAAAAACTGCACTGAGGATTCAGATTATGAACAGCAACCCAAAATTTTGGTTAATAGGTTCAGAGAAAAAGGATATAATGGAGAAAAAATTGAACAACTAGCAGAGTTGATTAAAAAGGTGGATAGGAAAACCCTATTAATTAAGACTCCAAAAAATGCAAGGACATCCAACATAGATGATCAGATATTAGATATCCCCATAATAGCCACCTATTCAACTCAATATAAGTCCTTTGAAAAAATAGTGAGGAAACACTGGCCTCTATTGTTAAAGGATCCCATTATAGGACATACCTTAGCAAAAAATCCCAAATTTATCTATTAAAAGCATGCTAGCTCCCAGTGAGTTAAAAAATAAGAAAATAACTTTTAATAAAAATATTAAAGATTTAGAAGGGAATACAATTGAAGGTTTCTTCTCGTGTCAGAGATGCAAATCCTGTAAATATAGTACAAAACTGAAAATTATCAAATTAGACAAGACCGGAAAAATCTTTAAAATCAATGGAATACTCAGATGTTCGGATACTAACATTATTTATTTAATACAGTGTAGCTGCAATTTAAAATATTTCGGTCAGACAAGCAGAAAACTTAGAGATTGTTTAAGAGACCACCTTTTGGGAATTGAGCATTGTAGAAAAGATACAAATCTATGTAAACATTTTACAGAAGTGCATCAGGGGAAATTAGATTATTTTAAATTTTGGGGTGTGAAAAAAGTAGAACCTGATGGAAGGAGAGGAAATATGGAAGAAAAATTGTTGAGACAGGAAGCAGAGCTAATATTTAACTTTGACACTCTAGCCCCTAAAGGTCTGAATAGTGAGCTAGATCTTAATTTTATTCTAAATTAATTTAATATTCCCCCCCTTTTTTAATAGAGTATAAGACATGACATCAGATCTCTCATTCCTTAGACCCCTAAGGTCCCTTTAATTTACTAACTTGTCCCAAAAAGATATATTTTTTCAAGCTATATAACAAGAATGTCATATTCTTAATAGTAACAAAAATAATAGGAGATGTTCTAGATTAATAATTACTGATTCTATTTACCTTACATAAATACATATAGCCAGTGGTTGTTTTTTGAATAATATCCATCCATTTGTTTAAAAAGTGAACCACTTAATTTTATTAATAACAGTTTTGAAATATGAACTACATTAATAGACCCTGTATTATTATTATTAATATTATTATTATTATTATCAGGTATTTGTAGGGCGCCAACAGATTCTGCAGCGATGGAATGAAATATGTGTCATAATCACACTCCCACTAGTCCGGTTCAAAAAAAATTCCTAATTAGAAATTTTATATGTTGCTGCAATCATAATTTAGTGTTATCTTCCAAAAACTTTGTATACATTTATATACCAAACTTTTAAATTGTGAATCAGTGAATTGCTCTTATTAGTAGGTTATATATATTTTTTGTATTCTAGGTATATATATATATTTTTTATAAATATTTTTTTTTTTTATATAAATATCTTTTATACATTTTTTATATACAGAGTTTTTTTATATACAGAGTTTTTAATACATCAATTCTTTTATTCATTAAATCCATTTTTATCAAGTTATTTCTATTAAGTTTTCTATATATTTTTTTTTTATATATATATATATATATATGCATTTTAAGATTAAATATGTTGATCAAGCTATTTTTACCCGGACTCTGGGTGAACTGATGATAATATAAAGAGTGCAGCTTACAAAGTTAGTATTACATTTATTATGCTAAGCGATTTAGATCGTTGAATATATTAAGCGGTATTGATTATATATTAGTGAATTTTCATAGTTTATATTGAAAAGTATGGGTATATATAGCTCTTGTACCATTTTAATAATCTCACAATGTTATGAGTCATCAAGCACATTCCGGTTACAGATGAACACAGGATTTTTGGGGAGTATCAACTTTATCTTTTTCTGTTGAATCATTGATTCTGTCTGTTGTTAAAGCAACCACCTATAAAGTTTGCAATTTGTGTCACAAGTCTCTCATTTGAAAATCTTGCCAAATATAAGTTTTTAAAAAGAAGGCGGAAATGTGATATATAAAGGGTGTAAAGGGTTAAATCAGCCTTTAAAAATGGAGGAGCATCAGCAAACGAACATCTTGATAAAGGCTTCACAGCTGAAACGCGTAGACGTTGCCACTGAATGCTCCTGCAGCAAAAGAAACTACTCCCAGAACCGACTCTTTCTACGTGCTTAGATAAGCACACAATGAGCCGGTAGGAGTTTGTACCTTCAAGGATTTCTCAGCTTTTTTGAATTAGTGCGCGCACTGAAACGGTCCCTATTGGACTACTACAAACATTTCCCTGCTAACAGGTGATTTGGAAACAGAGCAAGGACGCTATCAACTCTAAGTGAGTACAAGTTATACATCTGCTACCACACACTGTACCAATAGATTCACGGTCCTCATACAGCAAAGCGCCTGAATAATTGAAGAAGTCACAGCCGAACATCCACAGCAAATTTTAACCCTGTACTGACTGCCCTTTTAGGAAAATATTAGCCTTTCAATTTCTAAAATTAACATTTGATTTCACGGATATACCAGCTACTTACTAGTGACATTTTAACTTGTGATACAAGACATTCTCACTAAATAGGCTGAACGTGCTTGTATACATTGTTGCTATTCCTCACGCATTGTATATTGGATGTTTCAGTATATACTTTCAGTCCTTATTTACACTTTCGGATGTGCTTTATTTTCTTATTGTGCTTGATTTTCACATTGCATTTTATTTCATACACCGGTGTATTATTTATGTCTTCAAGTGTTGTTATTAATTTATGTAATAAATAATATATGCATTCCCGTTTATACCGATCTTTAGTGTTTTACAATTTACTGCATTAGCTTTGTAAGTTTGCTCTTTTCAGGATCTCACACCTGCATTCCAATTTAGTCGATATTTGTTCATCCAGAGTTGCTGGTTAGACTGAATTGATCACGCTTGTATTAAGCTTATTTAATCGTACCCCTCATTGTGTTAAGTTCATTCCATCGTACCCCCAATTTTTCCTACTCATATTTTCTATTATTTTTTAAGAAAATATATATTTTTTTTATGGATTTTTTGTAAGAATTTTATAAAATATTATTTCTATAAATTTTTACAATTTTTATAAAGTTTTATAGATTTTTATAGATTTTTATAGAGCTTCACCATTCATATATTTTTTCACATTTTTAGATTTTTATATATTCCCTAGTATATTTTCTAGATTATTTTGTTTAGACAGTCAGCCCTAGGCGCCAATGACTTCCTGTTGTTTTATGTTTTAGTTCTTTTTTCACACCTTTGGGAAGTGTGAATCTGTCAGTCGGCCAGCACTGTCTTTTGCTCCATAGGCCAGTGTCAACCCTTCCTTTGTCCCTAAAACACAGTCGGCTAGATTACAAGTTTTGAGTTAGGCTTAAAAAGCAGCGTTAGCCGGTCCTAACACTGCTTTTTAACCCCTTAATGACCACAATGTACCCTGTATGTCACTGGTCGTTAAGGGTTTTTTCAGGACATAATAGCATAAGTCTAGCAAGAACACGCTATTAATGCACTCCCTCCAGCAGGCTTTGTGGAATAGAGCAGTCTCAACGCTGGTGGCAAGACCACGCTATAAAACAATCAAGTCCCAAAAAAGGCCAGCGACATACAGGGTACGTCGCTGGTCCTTAAGGGGTTAATGCCCGCTGGTATTACGAGTCTTGAAGATACAGGCTCACTGCTCACTTTTTTGGCCAGACTTGGAAATACCGCAAATCCAGTTACGTAAATTGTGTATCCTCTTTTTTCAATGGGACTTGCATAGCGCCGGTATTACGAGTCTGCCAAAAAGTGAGTGGTAGACGCTCTCCTGTCAAGACTGGTAACACATTCTAAAGTCAGAAGTCAAGAGTTTTACACTACAACACCGTAGCATAAAACTCTTAACTAAAGTGCTAAAAAGTACACTAACACCCATAAGCTACCTATTAACCCCTAAACCAAGGCCCTCCAGCATCGCAAACACTAAAGAAATGTTTTAACCCCTAATCTGCCGAACCGGACGTCACTGCCACTATAATAAATATATTAAACCCTAAACCGCCACACTCCCGCCTCGCAAACATTTGTTAAATATCATTAACCCCTAATCTGCCGTCCCTAATATCGCCGACATCTACCTACATTTATTAACAACTAATCTGCCGCCCCCAACGTCGCCTCTACTATACTAAAGTTATTAACCCCTAAATCTAAGTCTAACCCTAACCCCCCCCAACTTAAATCTAATTAAAAGAAATCTAAATAAAAATTACTATCATTAACTAAAATATTCCTATTTAAAACTAAATACTTACCTATAAAATAAACCCTAAGCTAGCTACAATATAACTAATAGTTACATTGTATCTATCCAAGTATTTATTTTTATTTTACAGGCAAGTTTGTATTTATTTTAACTAGGTAGAATAGTTATTAAATAGTTATTTACTATTTAATAACTACCTAGCTAAAATAAATACAAATTGACCTGTAAAATAAAACCTAACCTAAGTTACACTAACACCTAACAATACACTATAATTAAATTAATTCCCTAAATTGAATACAATTAAATACAATTAAATAAAATTAGCTAAAGTACAAGAAAAACAAACACTAAATTACAGAAAATAATAAACAAATTACAAGATTTGTAAACTAATTACACCTAATCTAATCCCACTAACAAAATAAAAAAGCCCCCCAAATAAAAAAAGCCCTACCCTACACTAAATTACAAATAGCCCTTAAAAGGGCCTTTTGCGGGGCATTGCCCCAAAGTAATCAGCTCTTTTACCCATAAAAAAATTACAAATCCCCCCAACATTAAAACCTACCACCCACACAACCAACCCTACTCTAAAACCCACCCAATACCCCCTTAAAACAACCTAACACTAACCCCTTGAAGATCACCTAACCCGGAGAAGTCTTCATCCAACCTGGCCAAAGTCCTCAACAAAGCCAGGAGAAGTCTTCATCCAAGCTGGGCGAAGTGGTCCTCCAGATGGGCAGAAGTCTTCATCCAGGTAGCATCTTCTATCGTCATCCATCCGGCGTGGAGCGGGTCCATCTTTAAGACATCCGATGGCTAACAATGAATGAAGGTTCCTTTAAATGATGTCATCCAAGATGGCGTCCCTTCAATTCCGATTGGCTGATAGAATTCTATAAGCCAATCGGATTTAAGGTAGAAAAATCCTAGGTTTTATGCACTCTTTATACATATACACCTAGAGCGATACACAGGTACTATGATTATAATACACTCTAGGCACCTCATAGTTTCTGTTTTTGGCCTTATGTTTTAGGACTAGTATAACATCATCACAGCACATTTCGGTTAATATTGTAATATTGTATTTGAGATCATAGAGAACATAACCCTGGGTATGCTTCAATAGGACAAATGAGTTTGAGATCAGCCCTCATTGCTAACTTTGTCATCTACACAAATAAGCCTGCCATATGATTGGTCTAATAGAGGGTATTGACTTTATATGACATAATTTTTGATGCCCTCTATTTGATTGGTCCGATGAAGGGTGTGTCTGTAGTGGCGAGTCAGGATTGGCCCAATATCGGCAAATTGTATAGTCGCTTTATTTTTACTACACCATAGTTATAATATACAATTTTTGGAGACTGTTGTTTAGAAAGGAACATATAAATGTATACCATGTGATACAATAGTATGTTTAGTAGTTTGTGTCGTTTTGCATTTAGTTTGCTCATGGTTGCCACAATTTGAAATAATTACTGTGGTTGCTTGTATCGCCCCTTTTAGAATTATGCTAATATCTAAGCATAGAAAAATAGAAAATATCACACACATATCCCTAGAGGTATTTTACTAAGATACACATGCTTGTGAGTGGCGAATCTTGCTCACAATAATTTAATAAAGCCTACATGTCTTGATTGGTTGAACAGAGGGTGTGTTTCCAGCAACAGGTTAGGATTGGCTGAATATCGGCCTAATGCCTAGTGCATCCATTGTATTGCACACTTTCTAGTCTCTCATTTACAATATGCAAACAATTGTTTCAGAAACCGGTATGTTTATTAGTTCACCAAAGAGAGTTACATATTTTAAACATTTGGAAAGCTGGCTGTGAACCCAATGTGAGTACTCATAATCAACTATTGATCATATATGAGAAAGACATTTTTATGTGATGGAGGTGTGTATTATTGATAATAACAACAATGAACAGTTGATCAGTTGCACCATATATTAAGTAGTTTTAGATTTATGTATACACTCTTTGTTATTTGTAATAGTAGATCAGTTGTACTATACATGAAATGTTTTTAGAAATTCTGGACATTTACCTTTTGTTATATGCACTGTTCAACGATTGCATTTGTTCAGATGGGAGACACATTATGAGAATGCAGAAATGAGAATTAATTTCTTAAAGTTTTCTATTATTAATAACTTTATACATTGTTAATATTAATAAGCATTGTTATTTTTATATTTATTATTATGCCGTTGGTATTATTGGACTGCTGTATACTAATCAATAAAGTATGCATTTAGAAACACCCATTAGGGGTGTATCCTAGTACTGTTGGATCAAGCTATGTTTAAATGGATTGTCAGTTAAAAGTTTTATTATGCCTGATGAAACAGCCTATGCTGAGACTGAGAAATGCGTTGTATTATTTTACCATTGCTTGCTAATGTTTTTAATATTTGTTTTAATAAACTGAACTTGTTTTATGCAAGCTTTGGTTCATTACCTTCTATAGCAGTTTCATACACTGCTTCCGACTATCCACCAGCAACTACTGTGACAGGATCCCCCTGCATTGTTTGCTCTGCACCTGGAGAGGTTTAGCTGGTACACCTGAAGATACCAGCCAGCTCCTACCAGTACATAAGTGTACTTGGGCCAAATGTGAGTACCCATTCGGCTATTGTATGTGTTTTTATATATTTAGATATATTGATGTACACATGAGGCGCCCCTCTTGTTCCTTATTTTTTTTTTGTAATAAACATGGGTGCATAGCAATGAAATTGAGCCACCACTGATTCTTGCTTATAAGAAAAAAGCACACACAGAAAAAAGCTGTTCCCACAGGTCAATCACAATTTTTTTTGTTTTATACTTTTTTTCTACTTGAAATCAGAAGCGCTATGACATACCTCAAGAGAACAAAAGTACATCACATATATTACATTACAGTTCAAGCAGCAGATAAGAGGCAATGTGCATAGTTCTTTAAAGTATAACAAACAGCCATCCTACTCCTGAGTCCTTTGCTTTTTCCACCTCTTAGTTATAATCCAATGAAATAACTAACATATAATAACTATCTAACCTATTATTTACAAGGATATGACATTTTTATTATGTGTCATTGCAGAACTGCACTAAGGGTGAACAGTGATATACAGTATATAATAAACAAGATTAGACCAGTGAAGAACAAAGGCAAAACCCTAAATAACCTACCTCTCTTCCACAATCAGATTTTTAAATTGCTAATTTAACCTGCTTTTTTTCAGTTGTTTTCAGAAGAATTTACTAAATAAAATGCAGACTTTGCAAATAGTTACTATCTAGAAGTTTGGAGATGTTTATTTACATCTTTAGTCAGAACCATGTGAAAATGATATTGTGGGTATTCATTCACCAGTATAACACACATGTCAAAAACTGTTTTAAGGCAGCTGCTGTACATTGCAAATTTGCAGTTACATTAACACAGTTATTTAATAACTCTGTAAGGTCTTTTATATGATATATAAAATTGCATTGACAGTCAAATTCCAATCTCTATAGAGCAGGAAAATGTAATGTCTTTCATAAAACCTAGTGTAAAAACATTTGTACCCTTAGGGACATTAAGACTAATGGAATTTGCATTAGCATAAAAACTTTACCATGCATCTTGAGAAAAATAAGTAGATGTCATTGCAGTTAAACATTAGTCTGTTTTCCCTTTGTGGAAATAAATGTACATAAATATTATCTAAACAAAAAACAACAACACACACTTTGTTCACAGTGGAGGAAATGTTGCACACAAGGTAGTAATTACAAACAACTGAATAATTACACACACATCTTCCTTAATAGGTATTTTCTGTTTGCTGCAAATTGTTAGTTTGTCCTATTAAAATTATTTATTTGTGCCAACACAGAAAATTACAGGACATATTAAAATTGATAGCAAAACAGGCCTTTAAGAGGATGTGTATAGTTTTGTGTTAGTAAGTAATTAAATAAGATAATTGCTGAAAATGCAGCTGTTTTTGCACCAGTTGGTTTGCAAAGGAAAATTATTTTATTTATGTTAACTAAATTACTCACTAACATATGTTCAAATTATTACAAATATATATTTATGTAAATTAAAGGGACACTGAACCCAAATTTTTTCTTTCATGATTCAGATAGAGCATGCAATTTTAAGCAACTTTCTAATTTATTCCTATTATTAATTTTTCTTTGTTCTCTTGCTATCTTTATTTGAAAAAGAAAGCATCTAAGCAGCCAGCCAATTTTTGGTTCAGCACGCTGGACAGCATTTGTTTATTGGTGGGTGAATTTATTCAACAATCAGCAAGAACAACCCAGGTTGTTCACCAAAAATGGGCCGGTATCTAAACTTACATTCTTGCTTTTCAAATAAAGACACCAAGAGAATGAAGAAAATGTGATAATAGGAGTAAATTAGAACGTGTCTTAAAATTGCATGCTCTATCTGAATCACAAAAGAAAAAAATTGGGTTCAGTGTCCCTTTAAGGGTCTCTTATAATGTGCATGTGTGCATTCACACAACACATTAGATCTGTGGGTGCATACCAAGTAATACATCTGTATATGAGATTGCTGTATAATGAATTACAACTTATAATTCAACTTTTCCACTGTTGGGTTTGAGGCAAATTGTTTATTCCTATATAAAGTAGTCAGATGTGGCTGATTGTCAGAGGAACACATCTGAATCTTACTTATGGTTTGTAATAAGGACACAATTATGTCTAAGGTTTGCTGTAATTCTTTTAAAGAGAATATCCTGGTTGGTCTATCACTTTGCCCTGGGAGCTTCAACAGTGTTATCATGTACATGAATACCGAAATAGCTTAAAGGGAGTGTACCCCACTTTTTTTCTTTCAGGATTCAGGTAGAGCATGCAATTTTAGCAACTTTCTAATTTACTCCTAAAAAATAAGCTAAAAGAGTCGCAACTCAAGTTAAAAGTCTCAAATCATTTATTAAGCACACATTCATAAGCACTTACTAGAAGTTAAATCAAATAACACCGTAAAAACAGTTAGACCATAAATGGCTCCCAGCATAAATGCAAACTCCTGACACTGGAGTTTAAAATGTTCTTTATGGTAATCACTCTTAAGGCTGTGTGGTAAGTGGTAGACCAGCTGTAGACCAATCCGTCTACGCATTTCGTATGACCTCTGCAGACTTTCTCAAGACTCCTGGATCAGCTGTGATGTTCCGTGAGGATCCTCTTCCGTTTTATTTGTTCATTGCTCTGCCCTCTCATATTGCAAGTTCTCAAATTAAGGGGCTTGGCAGACACTCCTATTAGCCATGTGTTGCTGACGTGTGTGTAAACATCCACTCATTGGACCATGTATAGGGAAGTACACACTACATTGCACGCCCCACTGTCTGTGATCAGGTAACAACAATGCTCTCGAGAGCCGTTTAGTACAATCACTTCATAGAAATAAGCAAGTACAATAAATTACATCAATATTAAAAACGCTATACTTCCTCCATAGCTTCATATTCTAAAAACACTTAAAATATATACACACTGCAATAAATGTAATAAGTGTGAATGCAATTCATACATAATAATAAGAGAAACTCATTGATAAATAAATAACTACATAATATGTATATACAATAGACAATGAAATTGCAAAATTAATTTCTGTCCATTAAAAACAGATATTGTAGTCAAAACTATCGTACTATAAGGCTATGGTAAATCTGAATAAGCTTGTAATCTTACAAACCATTAAAGGGACATTAAACACTTTGAGATGGTAATATAAAATGATAAATTATATATAATAAAAGAACTCTGCAATAAACTTTCATTAATTATTTTGTCCTCTTTGCCTGTAATTCCATTCTGAAATTGTGAGCTTTTAAATTCCTGTTAGAAATTGAAGTGCAGAACACTGTTAAATCCAGCACAACCATTGGCTGCACACTCTAGTGACCTATTTATAACTGACTTTAATTGGCCGCAGCAGAGAAGGTAACACAAGTTACAACATGGCAGCTCCCAGTGTTTTATAGACACTAAAACTTTACACTTATTTTGTCACTTTTTAAACAACTAATGAAACTTTAAAAGATACATCTACATGTTAGTCATGGACTAATCTTTTCTTTGAATGCATCATTCTATCTAGCATGTACTTAGTGTTTAATGTCCCTTTAAGAGAGAGAAAAAAAATGTTCTCAGCCATGGGACAAAAACAGGTTGTATAAATGTATGTTTATGTCTTCTCTACGGCTTACGTGACATTTTAAATTGTGAAAAGTAATCTAGGGTGAGTGAGTCATTTACAAAAGTCGTTTTGTCAAAGTAAAATTCATTATCTTAAAATATCAGGTATTTATTTAAGATGTGTTAGTAACAAAAATAAAGGTTAAACTAAAAATAATAATATTTTAACATCTATTTATAATTTCACTTATATATATTTTACACAGCTATATAAAGTGTTTTTCTTGAACAAAACCTAGCATGTATTCCCATAAGTTACCTTTATAACACTTGGAATGTTACTACAAACTGCAGGTTTAGCTGGTTTAATCCTTAAGGAGCTGCCGGTGCAGAACATTACATGCAGTCCCTGCTACATTGCATGATTCTTACATTAACCTAAAGCCCTGTGGGATGCTAGATTGATAAACTAAAATCTTGATTCACGAGATCTAGCTCCTATAGAGCAGATATAACATCTGGCCCAATTATGAACAAAAATCATAAGGCACACACAAAATAAGCCAACAGTATACAGAAAGATTTGCTAACAATTATTTTGCTTGATTTTGCTAAGAATAAAATGATGGTATTATCATGCACCATGTAGTTAGCTGCCTAGCACATTGTGTGTAACAGATGAAGTATTTTTGCACCTGTTCCAGGTTAAATGTATTGCAAATTATTTACAGTCTATTGATCTTAGAAATATGCTTAATATACAAATTATTTTACTATGTAAGAGTTTAAGAAATAATTATTTTAGCTTGTTAAAATACACACAAATGAGATAATCTACAGCATAATTGTAAAAAAAAAACAATGGAAGACATTATGATCTTATTATTTCAAACACGCATTTTATGGTTCTACATTTAATATCAGAACACCTTTAAAAAATAGAATAAATTAAGATTCTAAAACTATCTCAAAAAATCACCCTTCAACATCCTGCAACTTACACAGAAAACCAGTAGAGATGCAATATCTAACAATAAAAAACATTAAATGCATTTTAAACAAATCAAAATTGTGATTTAATAATGCATGCATGCTCCTACCATTGTCCAACTGACTTGCATGATTTAAAACACCTAAAACAACTCCCCCAAAATACTTAGATAAATAGTCCTTTATAGATTTTTTACCTATTATTACCTTTACTCGGATCTCCCATGTAGGGCTAGATTATGAGTGGCATGCTAACTGTTGCACGCAAGTGATAATGGGCTTATCAAGGCTCATTTTGCATCTGAAGTAGAGCACATTTTATGGGGCCAATTTAACAAAGGTCTGTCGGACCTGATCCTACAGTGCGGATCAGGTCCGACAGGCCTTGCTGAATGCAGAGAGCAATACGTTCTCCATATTCAGCATTGCACCAGCAGCTCTTGTGAGCTGCTGGTTCAACGCCGCTCCCTGCAGATTCGTGGCCAATCAGCCACCAGCAGGAGGTGTCAATCAACCCGATCGTACTCGATCGGGTTGAATTGCGGTGATGTCTGTCTGCCTGCTCAGAGCAGGCGGACAGGTTATGGAGCAGCAGTCTTTAGACCGCTGCTTCATAACTGGTGTTTCTGGCGAGCCTGCAGGCTCACCAAAAACACGGGCCCACAAGCTCCATCCAGAGCTTGATAAATGGGCCCCTATGAGTTGAAAGTAAATGCGTTCGATTGAGCGCAATAAAATTTAACATGCATTGGGTTAGTACAATTTCATAGCTATAGCTAACTGTTACGCGAGACAAAAAAATGGCACAAAACTAATAAAAAAAACATTGCATAGTAAACTTACACTCATCACACTATCTTTTTGAATCTTAAGAAAGGTATTTTCAAATGTGCTAAAAGTAGATGCATGACTTGTAATTTTATTGGCCACAAGGAAACTACTTTTAAGTCCAATACTACAGGTGAGGCTTATCCAATTAGGAGTAGGATAACATGTGAAAGCATGTACTGTATGTGGTTTATCTGATGACATGTATATGTGGTAAGCAATGCTGTGGGCGTACCAGTAGATGTTTGAGAACACACTGGGGGGAGCACCTCAGGATTATTAAGAGGAAGTATATCAAACAAAGTGTATCTGCCCATAGTACACATACACATGAGGGTAGGGAGGACATGTATCGAATTATTCCCATTGAGTATATCCCCAAATCCATACATTATAATAGGTTCAATACGCTGCAACAAAGGGAAACCTATTGGATAGGGAAATTAAAAGCTCTATCGCCTGAAGGTCTCAATGAAAATATAGACCTGACAGCTTTCTAATAGGTTTATTTTAATATAGCCAAATAGGGTTTGATCAGGGATGAATATTATCTTTATATATATAACTAGTCCTAAAGCCCATTCACACAAGCCATTTTTTGCAGTACAGCGGTCCCACCCCTTGCGTTCTCTCCCTCCCCCTCTCTTTTGCTCTCTCTCTCCCCCCTCTCTTTTGCTCTCTCTCCCCCCTCTTTTCTGCTCTATCCCCCTCTCTTTTGCGCTCTCTCTCGCTCCACCTCTCTTTTGCTCTCTCTACCCCCTCTCTTTGCCTCTCACTATGCTCCCTCTCTTTTGCTCTTTCCCCTCTCTTTTTGCTCCCTCTCTCTCCCCTCTCTTTTGCTTTCTCTCCCCCTCTTTTTTGCTCTCTCTCCCCCTCTCTTTTGCGCTCTCTCCCCCTCTCTTTTGCGCTCTCTCTCCACCTCTCTTTTGCACTCTCTCTCTCTCGCCTCTCTCTTTTGCTCTCTATACCCCCTCTCTTTTGTGCTCTCTCTCTCCCCTTCTCTTTTGTGCTCTCTCTCCCCTTCTCTTTTGCGCTCTCTCTCTGCCCCCTTTCTTTTACACTCTCACTCTACCCTTCTTTTTTGTGCTCTCTCTCCCCCCCTCTTTTTTGCAATCTCTCCCCACTCACTTTTGCGCGCTCTCTCTCCCCCCTCTCTTTTGCGCTCTCTCTCTCCCCCATCCCTCTCTTTTGTTCTTTCTCCCCTCTCTTACCTCTCTTTTGCGCTCTCTCTCTCCCCCCTCTCTTTTGCGTGCTCTCTCTATTCCCCTCTCTTTTGTGCTCTCTCTCTCCCCCTCTCTTTTGCGTTCTCCCCCTCTCTTTTGCTTTCTCTCTCTCCCCCCTCTCTCTCTCCCCCCTCTATTTTGCACTCTCTCGCTCCCCCTCTCTTTTGCGCTCTATCTCCCCCCTCTCTTTTGCGCTCTCTCTCCCCCCTCTGTTTTGAGGTCTCTCCCTCCCCCCTCTCTTCTGCACTCTCTCCCACCTCTCTTTTGCTCTCTCTCCATCCCTCTATTTTGCTCTCTCCCCTCTCTTTTGCTCTCTCTCTTTCCCACACTTGGCCTTTTATTATATAGGATGATAATGATCTTGGTCCATTCACATTATTATGGAGTAGAATACACATAGATCGCAATTGGTTCCTTTTTGGTGTTATCAATCAACCATACATTTAGTGTAGCTTACTAGGATAGACCGGCTATGAGGACATCAGACTAAGACAGTTTTAAAATAATAATATAGAATATGGTATTATGCTGAGTTTTTTTATCTTATCTTTTCTGTAGATCACTTATTCAATTTGAATATAGATTTTTATGTATTGGTTTAGGTTTTTATTTATGTTATTTTAAGTCTCTTATATGTTTAATTAATTTTTTGATGTCACTGCAATATTTTAGTTGCACCCTCAACCAGTCTCGCACTTTCAAGGCTATGTCTAGACTACTTCTGCATTGTGATACCTGGTTGTGCCTGAGGTAAAGCTTTTCAGTTGTTATGGAAACCTCAGGGTGGATCAACTTACCGGAATTTGATTGAGAGCAACGTTGCATCACGTGTTACTCATGACTCAGAGCCGGATCATCAGAATGCGGAAGTGTTCCAAATAGAAGAGACACGCTGGGATCGGTGATACTGTAACAAGGTATCAACTTGGTTTTTGTATTTATATGCAATATGTGTTATTGTGGAGGCATTTGAAACAGATACCTGATTCAAATAAGATATGAATGATTTATCTCATTATGGATGTTCAATAATAATGGTGGTACAATTCCTCGAAGAGGCTAACTTCTATATGATATAACAAGGTATTAATTTTGAATTTGTTCCCAATATATGGAATTGTGAAGATATTTTTTGATGCCACTGCAATATAAATGAGAATGATATATTGTATTTGGGATGTTTAACCACGGTGGAAGAATTTTTCTAAGGGGTTAACTTTTACACAGCAGAAGCTTTTTGTTAATTAGGATAATGTATGCAAATGTGCACACAGACATTAGACACCTGTATTTTTATCTGGTTAACTAAAGGCGTTATATATGTTGTATTGTTCATTTACTTATATTCACTGCCTGAGGAAACAGTGCCATAAGCACTGAGAAACGCGTTGCAGATTGTTTTAGATTTTAACTTATTTCACAACAAATTACCCCTTACCTATAGGGGCATTTTGTTTTAACAAGGATTTGTGAGTTTTATTTGGAGACTTTTCTATATATATGTTACCTGTTTGCCGGAGTGAGCTAGCTGGTGGGCTCTGATTTATCCAGCCTGCCTGACTTGCACTGCAATTTAGTGCGCTATTTTTGTGAGTATTATTCATTGGAGGGGCGATTTTGAATATCATCAACATTTGTTGTGATTTTCTGCACCAGTGGAGCCTCTTTCCCCCTCCCCTGACTCTTTTCATATACAGCACACACAGGGTGTTGGACCTGTTATCCGGAGTGAGCCAGCTGGTGGGCTCTGATTTATCCAGCCTGCCTGGCTTGCACTGTAATATAGTGCGCTACCTCTGTGAGTAACATTCAGTGGAGGTGTATTTTGAGTTTATTTCAATATCTGTTGTGATTTTCTGCACCATTGGAGCGCCTTTCTTTCTTTTTTCATTATACATTGTTATAAATATGACCATCACTTGACAGCAATACAGATATAATATATCTTACTTGAATGGTAGGGCCAGTCTAGTGAATTATTTATGTATTTTGGCTTAATTAGATGATTTTTAGGATTGCAGGATTCTTAAAAATAGGACTAATTCTGTAAGATATTTTTAATTGTTATGACAATCATCTGGCAAATGGAAGGAAATAAAACCAATAATTTTAAAGAGATGGAACCCAGTTTTTAAATAAGAGGTCTCATATTTGGGCACTTTCGCACAAAATCTATATGTCCCAACACTAAGGGATACAAAGAATGAGGAAGGACCAGAGGTAATTCCTTCTTCTTTACCTAAAGAAGGGTGATATGTAGCCTGCTTAAGTGGACTTAATAAATGGCATCTTCTGTACACATTTTAGTGGAAGATGACACCATGGGGTATATTTATTAATGTGCGAGTGGACATGATGTAGTATATCATGTCCGCCACATATCTATAAATGCTGACAGCATACGCTGTTGGCATTTATCATTGCACCAGCAGTTCTTGGGAACTGCAGGTGGTGCAATGCCACCCCCTGCAGTTTCGCGGCCAATCAGCCACTAGCATGGGTATCAATCAACCCAATCGTATTTGATGATTGTACTTGTAAAGCATGGCTAATCCCCCTTTAGGGACTCAAGGCGCTGCTTATTTTATCAACCTTGAAAGGAAGAAAGGCTGAGTAGACCTTGCCTGTGATCGAACTTGCAACCCTTGGTTTGCTACAATGCAGAGTAGCCACAGTGCATTAGTATGCTGAGCTAGCTGAGCATAAGGAACTCCAGAAATAAACCCTAAAAAGGGCACAAACACAGAGCAAAAAAACCCAGAGAAACCGGGTCAGGCTAACAGAGACCAAACCAATCTTATAGAAACAAGGGGAGGCAATGCCCAGACCCCAGAAATACAGAACCCACTGGATAAGGCTGGGAGTCTGATACAGAGAGAGGATCTTCCCCTAACACAGTGCAACTGCACTCTAGAAAGCAACTGAAGACGAAGGTCCCCAAGTTGCAAAAAGGTAGCTCAGAATACCGAAATATTCAGAAACAAGGTGCTAGGCCGTGACAAAATCACGCAATTTCTCTAGAGCCCAAAGGCCTTAAGGGCAGCACAAAAGGAAATGAGAACAGAGTCACCCAAAAGAGAGTTGAAAAGAAAGGGTAGTCTCCATAATCCTTTTTCAGATTAAAGTTCCAAAGGACCACACCCAAGGGAGAAGAATGCAAAGCATTCCGAACCCAGGCAGAAAAACTTCCCCTAAGCAAAAAGCTTGGAAAAAGAGACAACACCTCCTATTGCCTCTGATATTGAGATGACTAACTCCCAAAGGAAGACAGAGCCTCACTGGCTTCACTTCCTAATTAAGGGGCCAAAGCGACCAGAAAAACCAGACGAAGTCCAGAAAGCCTCGACCCAAAGGAAGAGAGCCTCTAAAAGGAACAAGTCCTAAAAGGACACTTCTAAAGAGACCATGTAAGGCAAAACTGTAAGAACGGCAGTATGAAGGACCTAATTCATCCAAGCCTCCAACCCACAATGGGAAGGAACAGTCTAGTTCCCGGAAAAATTGGAAAAGACTGAGCATGTTGCTGTGGATCTCAACGGAGTCCCGGCCCACTAGATTGAAAGGTGAATGAGGACTGAACCAATCCCCCATACCCCTAAGCAACCACGGACCATCAAGTCCTCCAGGATGCTAGTTGTAGCTTGTAAAATAACAAGTAAACAACACAAATCATATTGTGATTCATAGAATAAGCGTGTATGCATTTGTGATTGGCTGATGGCTGTCACATGGTACAGGGGGAGTGGAAATAGACATAACTTTTAAAATTGTCATAAAAATGTGTTATTGCATTGTCTTGTTATCTTGCATTTGTTGATTATACAAATCTACTGTGTTGACTGGTCCTTTAAGCTCAGATTGATTTCCATGTGTATCACCACATGTCATATGTTCTGCATGTGTCTCTTAGTCATCACTGCTTGCATACAATTAAAGAATTTCATGAGTCCCCTTGGTCTTATGCCACAATATAAAGTGACATAAAAAGAGGAAATAGACTACAAATCTGCTTGAAAGTGGCATTAAAGAACTCTTGCTTTTGTGCAAAAAATTGTTCTTGTGGTTTAGTGCGAGGGCTTAGGTGGGTGGAACTTAAATGCAGGAATAGATACACAGGAAACAAAAAGTAAATTTAAAGGGATTTAATAAGACCAGAGAAACTGAAGCTGAGAATTGGCCAAAGTTGAAGTACCATGAGATCATCCCAGCAACAAGGTACCAATCGATAAACCAGAGGAGAGTTTAAGAATAGGCTAAAGGTCAGGTAAAGTCAGATTAGTTCACCAACTAGGTACCAATGGGTAAATCAGGAGCAAAGTCCAGCAGGTACAGGATACCAGGTAGGTGCAGCTAGTACAGTTGGATCCAGCTAAGCTGTCACTGGTACATAAAGTACAGGAGATCCAATAAGTACAGGAGATGCAGCAGGCACAGGAAACCCAGAAGATACAGTTTGAAAGGTTGGTATTGGATACCAGATAGTTACAATGGATACATCAAGATTCAGATAGGCTTCCACTAGTACAACAATTACAAAAGACTCAGTAGCCACAGGAAAACCATAAAGTACAGTTGGTAAGACTGGCATTGGATACCAGATAGGTGCAATGAATACAGAAAGATTCAGATAAGCTGCCACTGGTACAGCAAATACAGGAGATTCAGCATGTACAGGGAGCCCAGCAAGTACAGTTGGTGAGGCTGGCAAGGAACACCAGGTAAGTGCAACTTGTACAGCAGGATTCAGGTTAGCTGCCATTGATACAGCCAGTACAGGAGACTCAGCAAGTGCAGGAAACCCAGCAGGTATTATTGGTGAGGCTGGTACGGGATACCACATAACTGCAACTGGTATAGCAGGATTTAACATAGATGCCACTGGTACAGCACGTACAGGAGACTCAGCAGGTACAAGAAACCCAGCAGGTACAGTTGGTGAGGCTGGCACAGGGTACCAGATAAGTTCAGCTGGTACATCAGAATTCAGGTAAGTTATGTCAGGAAACAAGGTAAGTGCAAGGTTGTTGCAACACAGGGAGAGCTTAGACAGGTAAGAATAGGGTGCCCTGATCAATTACTCAGCCCAGAGTAATTGGCTGAGTTGATTTATATAGGAAATCCCACACCTGTGACAATTTAGGTGGGAGTTCCTAAAATTAGGCATGGCCCTTTTAAATCAGTGCAGTGTATAGTCATACATGCCTAACAAAAGCAGCAGTGACTGCAGAAGACAGGCTTTGGTCTTCCACATGGAGGAAAGCCAAACAATGAGCCCATTGTTGAACCATGATTAGATAAGTACCTAATATCTAGGCTATTAGTGATATGCCAGGTAGGTACTTCTATTTGAGAAGGACACATAGATAGGTGAAAAATATATCTGCACTTTGAAAAATATTATTATATATACAGAATGCACTATACAGGAATGTCCAACAATTTTAAGTAAAATAATAATAATAATTTATCAACTTACTTGTCCTTTAAAATAAATAATAATCATTGGCATTGCATTACCCCTGTAAAATGCACTGGTGTCGTGTGGGTTACATTTTTTTTGCTGAGAAAGGTAGAATGGCAGAAGTGCAATAGTGATTTAAAAAAACATATGATGTGGACTAACTGCCAGGAATGAGAGCAATTTGAGATAGTTTTCTTCATTCTCTTTTAGATCTTAAGCAATGTAGACATTACAATATTCAGAGTATATCTTCTTTGAACAGTCTTCACTAAATAAAGAAAGAAACTGCATGTAAATTGTATGTGGATCATCATTAAAATTCCAGATGCAAAACTGCCCCCTCCTCTTCTTTCTCTTTTCTTAAATAGTATTAGTTGTGGGTTTGATTCTTCTAATATTACAATTATAATGTCATAATTCACTACTTACTGTCAAAATACAGAGTGTCTGCTAGTGAAACAAGAATTTGTAGTGCATGCAAAATTGGTTCCTTTTTCATGTTCTAATACAGAATAGCCAAACAACACATTTTCTGGTTAAAATCATATATTCTGCATTGGGCAAAAGCAATAAGCCTGTAAGGGTTAAAATATATCAATATGGAGTTTTATTTATATTTTAAAGCAAGTTATTTAAACAGTGATACCATTTTACAAACAAATAACTTTATTGTGATTTGTTCTTGGCTAGAAGGCTCTGATGCAGAAAAGGGAATTAAAATCAAGAGATTGGTTATGCGGATACTTTTTTCCCCTCAAAATGTGCTTTGCTTTCTGTCTTTTTTATGGTATTAAAAACCTTGCCAGTTTGCGGGAGCGAGATAATTAACCAGTCATTAATTAACCAGCCAACCTCACTGTAGCAATTAGATCAGATCTCTGGTTAAGTTTATAAATATACCCCAAATGGCCCCAAAATACTGTCTATTGTAGTTTATTAAAGAAATAAAGATGGCAGCATCTTTAATTTTCAATAAATGTACTGCACTTGGCAGTATTTTGGTGTTAAGGTTGGTGGAAGTGGGATGTTAGAACTAAAACAGCACTGAAAAGTGCCTTTACATTGCGGTAAATAGGAACTGTGTGTTCCCAATAAATATATATGTACAGTATATGCTGATTTACATATATATTTACATGTTAACATGTGTATATACACATATTAACACAAATATATATTTATATCAGCATATACATATATATTTATATTTGCGGCCATCACTGCGCTACTTTCCCCCTTCGCAAGGTCACGTTTGCATTGCTGAAAACTTGTAAAATGAGTGCATATTGTCATAAGCTGGTATTTCACAGTGGAGTGTAAAAATCACTTTTATCCATGCGATATTTAGCGCTTCACTTGTAATCTGGCCCATATGGTGACATGATGGTTGGTGGTGCAGCTGTTTGACTGCCGGTTCCCTTAGCCCCGCCCACCATTTACACGTGCAGAGTGCTTCACACTTCACTTTGGCTCTTCGTTTATTGCTAGTGAGGTGTGACATGATGGTTGGTGGTGCAGCTTATGGGGCCCGACAGTTACCTTAGCGTCACCCACCATTAACCTTACTGCAAACTGTAGCCTAGTAGCTCTGTCCACGTCTTTGCCACAAATGTTACTTTGACTCACAGTCTCAGTAACATGTGTGGAAGTGTGGGTCAAGGAGCGGAAGCAGAAGCACACAGCGGTGCAGTGCCGGTATAGACTGTACAGAAGCTGAAGCATCACCTGGCTGTTTGTGAGTGTGAAGAGCTAAAGAGGCTAGCGGTCACAGATCTCCTGACCTGGACTGTGAGAAGGTAAGGTACTAAGCCCTTTCAGTTTTTGTAGGGTAACGGTTTCCCCAGCATTCTGGCTTCCATAATCCATGATGTATTGAGATTTTGTTAAAAAAAATTAATAATCAATGTCTGACTGTTTTTTTTTTTGTTTTGTTTTTGAAGAGTCTCTAGAGAAATAAATTGGCATCAAAAGATGGTGTGATGTAATGAATACATGTAGCTTAGTGGCTATCTCCTGCCACACCTGTTCTAACTGTTTTTAAAAAGATGTTTTGGGGGTGATACCCATGTACAGGGACCTAAAAAAGATTTCCAATTTATATACTGTATGTACCACATTTATATTTTATGAGTAATGTTACTCATGCTACTCAGGTCTTTTATGTAATTTTTCTAAATTATGAATTGCTTAATTACTTAATTTTTTAGAATATATATATATATATATATATATATATATATATATATATATATATATATATATATATATATATATATATATACTGTATATACTGTATATATATAGTGTTTTTTGTGAATTCTAGTCTCCAGTATACCAGTTAGTTTGAAGGGATCACAAGTTTTGGAAAATGTATTTTGTGAAAATAGGAAATACATATATTAAGTGGGAATTAATTACCTCGTTTTAGGGTTTTTCTTGGGAGATAGGGGTGAGGTTATGTTTAAATTATACTTAAATTGACAATTAAAACATGAACATGGACCTAAAAAAGATTTCCAATTAATATACTGTATGGACCACATTTATATTTTATGAGTAATGTTACTCATGCTACTCAGGTCTTTTATGTCATTTTTCTAAATTATGAATTGCTTAATTACTTAATTATTTTAGTATATATATATATATATATATATATATATATATATATATATATATATATATATATATATATATATATAGTGGGTTTTTTTTGTGAATTCTAGTCTCCACTATACCAGTTAGTTTGAAGGGATCACATGTTTTGGAAAATTTATTTTGTGAAAATAGGAAAAATACATATATTAAGTGGGAATTAATTACCACATTTTAGGGTTTTCTTGGGAGATAGGGGTGAGGTTATGTTTAAATTATACTTAAATGTACAATAAAAACTTTGAAATCGTAATGTAAAATGATGAATTGTGTGTGTGTGTATATATATAAGTTTGCTATATACTTTCATTATTTATTGTGTCTCCTTTTCTTGTAATTTTAAAATAGTGAGCTCTTCAGTTCCTTTTAGAAATGGAAGTGCAAAACACTGTTATATTCCACACAGCCATTGGTTGCACACTCTAGTGACCTATTTATAACTGTCCTTAATTGACCACAGCCAGTGGCGTCACTAGGGGGGTGCGGGGGGTGCGGGCCGCATCTGGGTGACACCCTCCAGGGGGTGACACCAAAAAAAAATATTGAATTTAATTTTATTGAAATTCAAAGAAATACAATGTTGAGATGCATAGATTATTTTATTAGAGGCTGGCATTTGTGAACATTAGTGGGACTGGGGAAGTTGTAGACACACAATTTTTTTGCCCCTTGAGCCAGTGCTGCAATTTCAACAAATAGTTTTCCCGGCTGCTTTTGCTTGTTTGCACTTTGCTCCTCCCCTGCCCATTTCACTATGAATGTTGTGGGTGTGCCGTGGGGCTTGCAAAGTTGCGCTGCTAGCCTAAACCTGCCTGCTTATCTGTGCTCACTGCTCAGTGACATGCGGCCCAGGGCTGTGCACTGACAGACTTGGAACAGAGTCAGAGAGCAGAATTTTCATAGTTTGCGCGCCTAAACCTTTTCTTCAGTGATTTATTTTAGAGTGCTTTGTTTATCTTTCATTTGATGCTCTGCTGAGCAAGGGAGCAGCTCTAGGCATGAGCTTCATAATTAATGCAGTGCAGTTTACATATTTTGTATGTGTGTGTCTGAGTTTTTGTGTGTCTCAGTGTTTTTGTGTGTGTGTCTGAGTGTGTTTCGGAATGTTTGCGTGTGCATCTGAGTATGTTTTTAAGTGTGTCTGAGTGTTTGTATGTGTGTTTGCCTGTGTTTTTGTGTTGGTCTGCTTTCTGGGGGGGGGGAGGGTGACACCATGACTTACCGCACCGGGTGACACCAACCCTAGTGACGCCACTGACCACAGCAGAGTAGGTAACCTAAGTTATAGGTAGGTATAACCCATTGTTTATAGACACTAAAACTTTACACTTATTTTGTCAATATTTAAAGAGCTAAGGAAACTTTAAAAAATAGATCTACATGTTCTGCACTTTCATGTCTAAAAAGAACTGAAAAGCTCGTAATTACAGGAAAAGGGGACAAAATAAATAAAGAAAGTATATTTTTGATTTTTTATATATATGCCCTATGGCAAGTCCGGGCCTTAAGATGGCCTTATAAAATAGTGACATGTGCTTTATTTTCTAATTGTTTGTCTATGTCTTGCCCTCAGACATTTTAAAATAGTTGCATGTAATAAGAAATGTTGGGGGGGGGGGGTTGGAGTGGGCTGCTTTTCCTTAAAATGCCCGGGCTTATTTTTGGTCCTAGTCCGGTCCTGTGCACGCTTTCTGTGTTCGAAGTTCTGACTTCTCCCCAAATACTTTTATGGGGCGTGCTTTAACAAACAAAAACTAACAGTTATCTTTCACACATGAGTTATAAATACTTTAAATTCCAATGTTCTTCACATAGGAGAAAATTTTCTTTTTATTTTAACCCCTTCACCCAAAAATATGTATATATACGTTGTGTGGTACTTTGCTTATCTTAATGTGCAACGTATTTATACGTCTGAGCTTCAGGAAGCTCCAGCAGTCTCAACTGTTAAGTTACAGATGGAGTTCCTGAAGCTCCAAGCATCAGTCAACATATGGAACCAAAGCCCAATAGGTGCTCCAGTTCCATATGAGGGCAGATGCCTGATCGTTACAGATGTGACACTGTGTGTGTCACCGTCTGTAATGATCGTTGTTGGTGCTGGCGGGAGGCAGGTGGGCGGCCCAGCAGCGGAGGGTGAAGGAGTGGTACCATTACACTAAAGAAAAAAATAAAAGAAAAAAATGACATTAAAAGGATTTTTATAGGTACTGGCAGACAGCTGCCAGTACCTAATATAGCAGGAATAGTTAGAGAGGGGAGGGTTAGAGAGCTGTTTGGGAGGGATCAGGGAGGTTGGAGGATAAGGGGGTATACTAACCTGCAGGAAAAATAAATATTCAATTTAAAAAATAAAAAACTTTTTTGGCACGCTGTCTGCCAGTACTTAAAAGGATACTAAACCCAATTTTTTTTTTATTTGATTTAGATAGAGTATGTAATTTTAAGCAACTTTCCAATTCACTCCTATTATCAATTTTTCTTTATTTTCTTGTTATCTTAATTTAAAAAGCAGGAATGTGAGGCTTAGAAGCCGGACCATTTTTGGTTCAGAACCTGGGCTACACTTGCTTATTGGTGGCTAAATGTAACCACCAATAAGCAAGCGCTATCCAGGGCGCTATCCAGTCTTAAGTCGCTGGATTGAAAAGCTATAACTTAACTTACAATACCAGTGCAAATTAACATGTGTGCGATATCTATTGAAAGTAATGGTTATGCTCGAACTAAGTTGGCAATGCTAACCCTTCACTGGTTAATGCACGTTATCATGCTTGTGATATCAAATTTGATCACTAATGGTAGAGCATTGAAGTGAAACTTTGCTTGTGAGCTATTATTTGCACACCACTTGCAACCTAGCCTATAGTGAGGCATTTTTAAAAGGGGACTTCTGAGTTTTAAATTTAGGATTCTTGGGGGTCTCTAGGCATTTTTGATGAGATGTTACAGGCCCATAGAGACCCATTTTCTACATTTTTTTTTTTTTGTGACTTGACTTTATAATCACCTTTTGAAGAGCAGGAGATTGTCTTTCAAACTATGGGTTTTGTGAGTCTCTTAGGCTCAAGGAAGCTAAGATTGAGGGGTTTGAATACTTATCCCCTCTATCCAGGACCCTTATGCCATCTGCAGCAACCCAGCACTTTTGGGTTTCCAGATGTCACCATGCATGGTGCCTTTAGAAAGCCACAAAATGTTCACAGCCAGCCCCCTGTTCACTTGTGTGAAGTTTCTATCCAGAGAGACTACAATATCCTAATAAAAAGACACAAATATTTTACAATTATAAACATTTGCAAAAACTATTTGTGGCTGTCATTATTTATTTTCCTCATTGCTAGCAGTTTTCACTAGTTGTGTAAGATATCATACTGTATATTAGTGCTCTTAATACCAATATATATGTTAATACAGTTACAGACATCCCAAGTCTCCCTGATGCCAGCAAATGGAGCGCAATCTCCCTGAAACTCCAAGTACTATGATCCAATGTGGCCCAAATCCGGAAAAGTGTTTCTTTAAGGATGCCTTTAGTTGCTGGGACGTTATAGAACCCTCAAAGCATGCATCAGTAACCATAAAGTCCCCAATGATTTTATTAAACTAAAACACAAATATTACCTTATTTACTGCACGTAATTAAAGTTTGTATTCTAAAATATCTGAGCACTCAATAAGCGTACGATCACTGGAAAATAGGTTTGTTGTATGTGGTTGTGCAATAAAGCTACTTTTTTTTTTTTAATGTGACTTTAGTGTAAAGCTACTTTAATGAAAAGTCTATTTTATTTACGGTTTCAAGGTGTCCAGTATATAACTGTGAGGGGAAGGGGGGGGTCGCGGCGCAGTAGCGGGAGAAGCCACCTCCCTGAAATTTGTTTTTGCAGGTTGGGATGTCTGCAGTTATGCCCACTAATAAAAAGCTAGACAAGATGTGTGAAATGAGCCTGAATGTATTTTGACCATGGTCTTGCCTGAACAAAATAGTTCCTCTGTAGCCTTATGAGTATCCATGAATCTAGCATACTGTATTATTTACTTATTTGCTTCAATTTTGCTCAGCTTCATTTATGTTACAAGTACTTATTTAGCTAACTTGACTTTTATCTAGTACTGAGTAATTATTTTTTATATGGAGCAGAAATTCTCTTCTACTAGACATTAAACACCTCTTATTTTTGTCCACAGCCTGTAGTTGTCTCATGTTCAATAGAGAGGCCAAAAAGCAAATTCTTTAACCCAAATGCTGCAAATCAATACGTTTAGGCAATGGGGCCAATTTATCAAGCTGTGTATTGGCCCCAATGCCTCCATTAAAGTATAAGTGTTCAGGGTCGCCAGAAACAGGAGTTAAAGGGACACTAAACCCAAAATTTTTCTTTCATGATTCAGATAGTGAATACAAATTTAAACAACATTCCAATTTACTTCTATTATTTATTTTAATTAATTTTTTAGATATCCTTTGTTTAAGAAATAGCAATGCACATGGGTGAGCCAATCACACAGGCTTCTATGTGCATCAACCAATCAGCAGCTACTGAGCCTATCTAGAAATGCTTTTCAGCAAAGATTATCAAGAGAATAAAACAAATTAGTTAATAGAAGCAAATTATAAAGTTGTTTAAAATTGCATGCTCTTTCTAAATCATGAAAGAAAAAAATTGGGTTTCATGTTCCTTTAAGAAGCAATGGTCTTAAGACCGCTGCTCCTTAACTCATCCTCTACCTCTAAGGCGGTGGACAGGAATCCGCTCGATCGCATACAATTGAGTTGATTGACACCCTTTGCTAGCAGCAGCGAATGTGCAGGAGATGGCATTGCACAAACATTTCTAGTGAAATGCTTGTGCAATGATAAATACCAACAGTGTATGCAGCAAACATGATCCGCTACAGCGGATCATGTCTGTTCATACTTTAATAAATCGGCCCCAATATGTTTTTGAAGAAAACCTAGGTTTTAGCTTTTTAGTTTTTGCAATGTGTGTGACACAAGTGCAATTAGTAAACAAAAGCAACATGTTATTAATATCCCTTTAAGTTAATACTTAAACCAGTTCAGTTTTTAATAAATTATTACATTTCTGTTAAAAAAAAATACTAATTTAAATCACTTAAAAAAAAAAAATCACACCCATCCACACTGCTCGAATGTGTGATAAAAAGTCTAGAATGTACTAGTCATACCCAAAAGATACCACAAGCTTCTACACACACATATTATAAGTCTGTAGCGTAATAACTTTTGCTGTAGTGTATTTTTTTATATACAGTATAACTTTGCACATAATCTGAAGTTACTACTGCAACTCAAAATAAATAAATAACATCTTTACACAGTCTTGGGAAATCAATTTCGCTGCTTTGATCATGTCCCTCCTACATAACATCTGCTGCTATTTTACTGCATTAAATGTGTGATTTTTGTGTATTATACCTTAAATAGCATGTATAAAAATGGTTGACATTCATACGCTAATGAGTATTTAAAATAGAGACCTTAGTAGGTTGAACGTTAGCAGTTTTTTTTTTACAGCTCAGTTATTAATTTATACATAACTATTTAAACATATACAGTTATTCATTTTTCATTATAATTGTGTTCATTTTACTGCTTCTTTGGTAGAAATGCTTGTGGTAGCTCTTGTTTGATCTTTGAAACATTAACCAGATGATCAAAGATATAGAGTGGCATGTAAATAACGTTATAAAGATCTTTCTGGGTCTCTTCATGTGTACACAGTTTAGGAGGGTGCAGATGTTTTGGGATACAACTCTAGTTTTGTATTGTAAATATTACATAAACCTTATATTCTTAATCTTGAAAAAGACACTTGTTTTTAACGAAGAAAATGTGGACTTTCAAGGGCTTTCTATAAACACAAACGGAATGCTGCATTCATCTGATTCCCTGTTATCCCAGCAGCTAAATATTTGTGACATTCACATTATTGGAGATGATGACATTATGGGCAAGATTACAAGTGGAGTGTTATTTAAGCCGCCGCCCCCACCCAAGCATTAACTGCTCTAGAAGTAAGCTTTTTGCATTCGTCAAGTTGCGCTCGTATGACAAGTTGAAAGTAATCTGTTTTCACTGTTGCGCTAACTGGATGAGAGTAAAAAGCAGAACTTACATCACACGCATGATAACATATTCCCCCATAGAAGTAATTGAATCAAAAGACCCTACCTATCTTTACAAAAATCTCCATTTACTTTTATTTGTTGAAAACCATTAGATACACTTTTTTCTAAAATGATGGTGATTGACACCATAATCAATGTGTGCACACATACATACATACACAGATATATACATACATATATACACACATAGAAAATATGTCAAAAGGTAAAATTTGCCCACTTATGTCATCTAACTGGGTGCTTATAGTAAATGAATCATCAAAAAAATCAAACACATCTATAGTATGGTTTATCATCCCAGTCAAATGTTAAATAAATTGATTGTTTAGATCCTTTAACTGCATAACATAAACAGTTATTGGAGGGAAAGGGTTTCATTAAGTATATTGGATTGAAAAAATTACTACTTTGTATAAAAATACCGTATTTGCATGTAAGTATAGCACTTTAGGGCAAAGCCCTACAAAAGGCTCTTCTGAAGGTTATTGTGATAGCAACTTTTAGTTAGTTAAGGTTTATTATTTTGGGTGTTTTTTTATATATGGAATACAATTTAAATGTATTGGTATTTGTACCATTTTATTTACACAATATATTTAATAAAATGAATCAAGGCTTGAACATTCTTGTTCACTAACAATACCCATCCAATTTGACAAAATGTAGGCAATTTTCCACAAATTCATCATTGTAAAATCCAGATATTATTAATTAATAATGACCGGGATATAATTGAAGATAACCTCTCAGAGACTCATAATGAGGCCTGTTAAAGAACTGATCGATAAGAGAAAGACATGTGCTGTATTACTGTTAGTTACATGGAATCCAGAAGAAACGCTAAATGATCAGAATACAGAGAACAAGTCCAATTATCATAGTATAGATAGACGGCAGGTCTTATAAGTGGAAGCTAATTAGAAACAGATCATGCTTAGGATTATAAATAAATAAATCTGAAGTAGGAAACTAGGAGCAAAAAAAAATAAAAAAATTAACCACAGGGGAAATTTTCTAAGTTCAGATATGTGGAAATGCATAGAACATGGTTCAAATCCAACAGAGGACTTCCTATTGTGTCTTCATTGTTCAGTGATGATTTATTTTTACCATTTCTGTTAATAATTTCTGCTGCAATAATTGCTGCTGTATACATATTAGAAATATACGTCAGTTATTAAAATATTATGTGCAAAATGATTTTATTACACATCCATAACTATGGGCAGGTAGATAAAAAAATGCATTGCATCTCGTTATCAGACTGTTAAATGATAAATAGGATTCCAATTTTAGAAACCTTCATTACTTTATACTGAGGTAATGTCTAATTTATAGTAGATTTTAAGTAAATTATCCCAAAGTCCACAAAATATATATAATAATAATCTGCTACACTTTAGAGCGTGTGGTTTAATTGTAAGTCCCTTTGAAAGAGCATTATTATATGCAATATCATGGAGCCAGCAGTGAACTAAACATTCAACCAGCTGGATACAGCTTTCATCTTGCCTTTTCAGGTCCATTTAGTCTATGGATCAGTCACAAAAAAGAAAAATATAGTTAAGGTCAGTGCATGTTAGTCGTGTTATCCTTTAGCAAAGTATATTTCTCACTGATAGATGTGTTGTGAGGGTTTCAAAATGTTGCTCAGTACATTTAAAAATAAAAAACAATTAGAGGTTCCAGTTCTTCACGCTGGGACTGCTGTTTTTCTTTTTTTTTAATAAAGACATGTAATAATGATTTTAAAATAAACATATAAAAATGATTAAATGAAAATGTGAATTAAAATTAAAGTAGATTTGAAAATATCAAATATTGGGCCACAGTTAAAATGAAAAAGAGTAAAAAATGTAAAATCACAAATAGATGACATAAATAAGAATGTTTTATAGAATCTAGGAAGAATAAATGTAAAGAAAACAACATTTTAATATATATTTTAATAATGAAAAAGAAAGAAAAACAAAATTAGTTTTACACGTCAAAAATACTGTAGGTAACAGAAAATATATTCTAAGTTACTTTTTTTTCCTCACAAAGCCTTTGTCAAAACACATATAAAGAATACAAAACAAATCATTATGTAAAATCTCTGCACAGCCATGCAAATTATGTAATTTTTTCCACAGAAAACCTCAGCGAGCAGTGCTTAAAATGGAATAAGGGATTGTGGGTACAGATTTGCAAATGAGGCTGGTAAAGATTGCCTATCAACTGTTGTATCACTCACTACAAAGTTCTAAACTGCCTCTGCTAGCAATATCCGCACAATAACTGTGCATTAGGTGCTTCAATGGGTCTGTAAACAAGTCTCACAACATGCACAATTGCCAAGCATTGTCTAGAGTGGTGTAATCCAAAAATCAAATGCTCATGATTAATGACAAATTATGATTTTGGAATTGTATCAATTGCATCATAGGTTGAAAGGAATCCTTTTAATAGTGTTTAGTGATGCCAGTAGGTGACATATGGAATGTTCTGCTGTGCTCTAAAATGATATGTATGGCTTTTTAAAGCATTAGAACAAGGCCATTATTGGTATACTGGTAATGTCTATTTGCTGGGTTAATGATTTGGCTAAATTCTATTAGTATAAAAATGTTTATTATTATTGAGTGGGTAGCATTTGTATAGGTTTGGTGAGGTTGCATCCTAATGTCATGTAAAATGTCTATTTAAAAGACTGGAGACTCGATTTGATAAGAATTATAAAATCTTCAGTTCCAGTATAATGCTATGACAATGATTCTATTGTTCAGTGAATCAACTTCATAATATAGCAAGGCAACTATGCATTATTATTAAATTTTCTAGTTATTCTAGGCACATGGCACACATCAAAATACCTTATTTAAATCTCCCAGTTTTTCTAGGACTGTAGCTCATTTCAACCTACTAAATAATATTCTCACTATTGGTTCAGTGTCTTCAAAATCCCCCTAAAAATAAAATAGAAAAAAAAAAACAATTTCAAGTAATAAGATTTATTGCACAAAATCTCTTATAATTTGTTTTTCTTTGATTGAGGCTAATAAAAGTCTTTGTAATACTTTTACATATTTAAATTAAAAACATACTCATTTCACTATTTCATAGTAGGTTAATTAATTTAAAATCTGCCAAGTTCAATATTAAATATTGGTTTTCATAGACAAATATGTGAGGCTTAATTTAATTTTAACAGTGGAATCTAAGCTTTTTCTGTACACTACTGCAGCCTTTTTATTCCAGGATAATCATTCATTTTATCCTTTCCATTAGTTTAAAAGCTAATAACTATTGCAGGTATTTTTCAAAGCTTGAAACTAATGTCCTCAAAATGTATTTGCTGTAATGGCAGCAAATAAAAAAAAAAAATTAAAAAAATCTTTCATTAAATCTAATATTGATGGATTTACAGTTAATATCAAAAGCTATTTAAATTTTATTTGACATCATTTAATTGTAAAACTTTTAATTCAAAGTAATTATAAGACACTTGTGTGGCCAGAAAACTGTAAATGTTGATTTAAGGGACATGGAAGTTGAAAAGAAAGCAGGAAAAGATAAAGCGAGAAAGAAAAAGAATGGGAGAGAGAAAAAAGACTTCCCATTTCAATTTCTTTTATCACGTTTACATATTTCCTTTGGTATCTTTTCCTGAAACGTAGCTCTCTTCCATGAGAACACATCTAGATAAATTACAGTAGAGTGTGCATGTGTTGAGCACTATAGGACATCAGTGTTTGTAACAATATTATTCATATAAGATTAGACGTTGAGCATAATTGATGTAGTGCATTATTGTGTCTTGTGACAACAAAAATGTATTAGAAGTTGCTAGTTAAAATACACTGTTGACCCCTCCCACTAGTTCTCCTGCTCATAAATCTTATCTTCTTAACCATTTCCCAAAATCTTTTTTTAATGATTAGCTCTTTGTCTAAACATTTTTAAAATAAATAATATCTTGCATGCTGCCAAACTCCACCTAATTATAGAAGAATTATAGAAGAATATGTAGCATGGTTAGCAGTTCTGATAAAAGCCACCTGCATGAACAGAGAGCAAAATAAATAAGTATATTGCAAAGTTCTTTTACAACGCATAACTAAACCTATAAAATTAGGCTCCCAATCAGCCTTAATTCACCTCCACTAATTTATTTCTATAGCATTTTAAAGTAGCAGTAAGTGCAATAGAAAGAGGTAATAAGGGACATTAAACTGTTGGGTGCAACTACACTTGCATGGTTACTAATCATGGTGTTGTTTTTCCTCTTGTGTCTGCTGCTCTCTTTAAATAAGTTCTTATTTTAACCCTTTACAAGTACTGGTTAGTTAAAGGGACAATCTAGTCAAAATTAATCTTGCATGATTCGGATAAGGCATGACATTTTAAACAACTTTCCAATTTACTTTTATCATTAAATTTGCTTTGTTTTTTTTCGTATTCTTTGTTGAAGGCTAAAACTAGGAAGGATTATATGCTTAGGTCTAAGTTCTTGAAGGCTGCCTCTTATTGCAAGGCATTTTATTAGCTTTTTACAGCTAGACAATGCTATTTTAAGTGTACCATATCGATAACATTGTACTCAATCCCATGAAGTTATTTATGAGTCAGCACTGATTGGCTAAAATGCAAGTCTGTCAAAAGAACTGAGATTAAAGGGCAGTCTGCAGAGGCTTAGATTCAAGGTAAAACAGAGGAAAAAAGTGTATTAATCTAACGTTAGTTATGCAAAACTGGGGAATGAGTGATTAAAGGGATTATCTCTCTTTTTAAACAATAACAATTTTCATGTAGACTGTTGGAAGTTCTGCATCTTCACACTGGGTGCGGCCACCTTGGAGTTTAAATTTTCTCACACATTGTTACAGAAGAAGTGCACACTAACAGATCAGTGATATTGTTATCTGAATGTGCACTTCAGTTTAAAGTGCAGACTTTAGAGAAGGAGTTGTATGCTTTGCAGTGGCTGCATTGATCTATATTATTCCTGAGGGATTTTCATATTTTTTATGCAACTTTTAAATTGTGTACAAAAAAAATGCAAATATGCAAAGCCTCTGCTTTCTGCCGTGCACGCCAAACCAAAGTGCAAGGTGCAGTTGTTAGATATTCACTAACAACACTGATCAGTGAAAGCACACTGCTTCTGACAGAGGATGCAACAAAACACCCCCTACACAAGATGGCAGTGCTCAGTAGAAAGATGCAGTGTTTACCAACTGACTTCTGAAATAGGTTAAAATAACAATAAAGAGAGATTCAGGTACTAGAGGAAAACAATATAATGGTGAGTAGTAACCATGTTACTGTACCCAGCAGTTTAATGTCCCTTTATTTAACATATCTCAGCCTAATATCACTGTCCCTTTAAGACTGCCTTCCCTGCTTCTGACAAATCAAGCTGGTTTGGGCAGTATTTGGATTCAGCTTGCCTGACTGATTAATCATTTATGCACCTGATTTCCTCAGCCGCTTTTTAAGTCTTCTCAGGCCTAATGTGCTTTGCATTAACTTTGAAGTTGTGATCCTGAACAACAGAGGTCTGTGACTGTTTCCTGCATGAATTTACCAACATATTCAAGCTACAGCCTTTTCTATTACCTATGCTTAAAATCATCAAATCGCAAGTATCCAAATAATTCCATTCTGTTTCCTGGACACTGCTACTTAACAAACTCTGAACTTTATTATAAATCACAAGTATACTTTTGGTTATAATCACACTCTAATTACAACTACAGCATCTTACTCAGAACTTTATAACTATTTCTCTGCTACAAGTTGTCATAGCTGAAATAACCTACTGCAAATATGTTAATATATTCAGAACTCTGCATCTATGTGTTCAGTTAAAACTTCCATGTGATTCTCCAATATATGCACACACAGTAATTAATGCCTTTAACTTGCAACTTGTCTATCACCTGTGCTGCTTTGCTTAATTTTGACATTCAGCTCTATATAATACCATGTACTGTGAACCTGCAACAAACCTTAGTCTGCATCTATGAGTCAATCTTCTACCAGTTTACTCTAAAGCCTGAACATCCTACATTGCTATATTTTCGTATGCAGCTACTCTTATCAACTAACTATAGTCAGAGTGAAGCCAGAATATATTGTATACTTATGTTGCGCTCTCCATGAATTCTACAATAACTTCTTGCAACTATGAATCACAGAATATCATCTATCCACGTCCAGGATACTCTTCCCTGGGTCAGGGGTCGGTGTCTCCAAATCCCTACCACTGCCCCGAGGGTCTGTGTCCTGAGTGCATGTACACCAGATCATGACACTTTAATACTAGTTTTAAAAGTGCTAAATGTGAAGGTTTTAGTTTGGAGTGCATTCAAACAACACTTAACTGATGACTAATAATACAAAGCAAAAATTTTGCCTTGATTAAAATGCATTTTAACAACTTTTAATATCCAATTGTGGTCTAGTTTCAGTTGCCATTATAAACTGTGTAAACTGTTGGTAACAAAACATCTCCATACACTTTAATGGAGATACTTATTGATAACACCAGTTTACATAGTTTATTATTATTATTATTATTATTATCGGTTATTTGTAGAGCGCCAACAGATTCCGCAGCACTGTTTACAAAAGCAATGGAAACTAGGCCTGTGTGAAGGGGCAAGCACAAAAAAGGGCAATAAAAATCCTTTAAAGCTGAAAAAGGTAAATCAAAATCCTTTAAAACATATAACATAGAAATCGTAGAAAATATCTATATATATTTTTTTGGATTTTACCCTGTTAATATTTTTTTTTATTTACATCACATTCAATTTCCTATTATACAACGCCAAATCTAATTTGCCATTACAATTCTTTGCAATTGATATTAAAAAAAGGTTGTATAACTAATAGTAACTCAAACAAATACTATGGGGCCAATTTATCAAGCTCCATATGGAAATCGATGCCCTTGTTACCGTGCGAGCCTTCAGGCTCGCCGGAAACAGAAGTTATGAAGAAGCTGTCTAAAGACTGCTGCTCCATAACTTTTCCACCTGCACTGAGGCCGCGTACAGAAATCAACCCGATCAAATACGATCGGGTTGATTGACACCCCTTGCTAGCGGCTGATTGGCCGCAAATCTGCAGGGGGCAGCATTGCTTGTGCAATGATAAATGCTAACAGTGTAAGCTGTCGGCATTTATCAATGTGCAACGGACATGATACGCTACATCGTATTATGTCCGCTTGCACTATGATAAATCTACCCCTATATTATTAATAATTTGCTTTCCTATGTGATAAAATATGTAAATTACCATAACTTTTACTTAATTAAAACCTTAACAGTTACTGCCAAGAAAAAAGTGGTCTGTAAAAGTGTTTTCTATACATTTTTGCTATTCTTGCACAGAGAGTTTTCAAGGTACAAATATTATAATCGAAATCCACTCTTTTTTCTAATATTTTCCACATACAGTAGCTTTGAGCAGTAAATTTCCACTAATCAACTAATCTCTGCTACTGCAATTTATTGATAATCCAAGTAAGAGGGCTTTACAATACTTAACACTGAGTGGACTACTAACCTTTTCCCCTGACAAATGAACAATACTTTTTTGCACTTGTGACTATTAGCACCAGACGATGGGGCAGGGGTATAAAATCAGGCTTTCTAGTAACATAATGATGAGTGAAAAAGACAGACGTCCATTGGGTTCAACCTATACAAGTCTTATTAAGCTTACAATAAAAGCTCCAGTTGAGCTTAAATTAATCATATTTAACACAAGAAATCATATCCCTAAATTCAGTTTCTAACCAGAAATGTATCTAAACCATATTTAAATATATCTAAGGTATTGGAATCTACTACCTTCTTAGGCAGGGGTGAGCAATTCCAGGCCCTCCAGATGTTATGGACTACATTTCACATGATGCTTTGCCTGCATTATGGCTGAAAGAGCATTGTGGTAAATGTAGTCCATAACATCTGGAGGGCCGATAGTTGCCCACCCCTGTTCTTAGGTAACGAGTTCCACAATTTAATTGCTCTTACAGTTTAAAAAAATGTTTGCGTTGCTGGAGAATAAAGATTCATTTCCTCCAACCTTTTTTCTTGGAATAAACAGAGCTTCCGCCATCTCTGTATAAGGCTGCAATGTATTTTGCTTTTAGATTGGACTCCAATTTGCACTCCATACTCAAGGTAAGGTCTTACCAGGGATTTATATAGTGACAGAATTGTACCTTTCTCCCTAACATCAATGGCTCTTTTAATACATGTTTGCATGTATGTTAGTAAATACCATTGCTAAAAGCAAATTGACTTAGAATCAAATTTGTTATGAAAAATGTTAATATATTTGCTACAAATAAAACTTGACATTTTTAGAGAGCCTGTGACAGGCTGAAGTCTAGAAAAATGTGTTGTGTTTAAGCATATTATATCCTGGGCATTATGTTGAATGTTCAGCTGATTAGAAACTTAGAACTTGTGTAGCTTCAGTGGGTATATCATTACCAGGGGGGCACAGTAAAAGCATTACATAGAAGTGAATAGTTACATTATTATTTTAAACCAATGCATTTTACCTCTGTTTAATTTTAATTACTAGTGGATATGGTAATAATCCTGATACACTTTATAATAAAAGAATGTACATTAGAACACTTTGAATTATATCAGGAGCTAAGTAGCCCAGATAACAGGCTATTGAATATGATCCATTTTGTTTCTAAATGTTTAAGAAGAACATGCTGTACATGATAATACAGTAGTGCAGGAACATAAAGATAGCGTCTATTGCTAGTAATACCTTTGTCATGGATTATCAAAATTACACAGTAGAAAGTTTTCTTGACTGCTACTTCTTTATCCAGAGCTTATACTTTTCTCATAATTAATAAGTAGCATTAAGATATAGATGTAATGAACTGAAATAATCCCCATTCACACAGATAGTTTAACTAGTTTCTTCATCGGTTGTGAAAGAGAATACAAACTTTTCCCAGACAAGAGACTTGTAACTATATAAAATTGCATAGCTGTGTTTTTTTTCAATGCACAATGGATTATGCTATTATTGTTAATGCACTAGGATAATTCTTGAAAGTACCCTCTTGCTAAAAGCAATTTGATCAAAACACCTGAATACAACATTTGTGGTAAAAATCCATGATCATCTATATTTACCTCCAAATTGAATTAGTTAAATATAAGAAGTTAATTATTTTTCTTTTCATGTTATTAAAGGTTTTTAGATTACACAAGGCATGGGGTCCAGGTGACAAAAAAAAAAACACATTCTCAGATTTAGTAATTTAAAATCAGCAACCTATTCCAATTTCTATTCAAAGTGATTGGTGTGAAAAAAAGCTCTAACTGATCTTATTTGAAATGAAAATTATGATTTTTTTTTTCCCCACCAAAAAAATAAATAAAGCAAAAGGTAAGAAAATAGACAGAGATGAAATCAAATAATACTCCACAAGTACCTGTTACAATAACATATTCTAAGTTTCAGCAGTAAAATTCTTTTTTATGTTGGAATAAAAAGTGTGGCATAAAAAGTGAGTTGTATATAAATAAATAATATCTACTACAAGACAGTGATAATCATTTTATAAAATTAATCCTTTGTTTAAATTGTTGGATCACCTAATCTTTTATAAAGGCTAAGCCTAATAGAACCTATGCCTGAAATGAGTAGCCTCCCTGGTGCTTAATCTTGATATTTATAAATGTTGGGTCAGTGATGGAAGATAGGAACCACTGGAAAATCAGGTATTAGATTTCATGAATCATTATTATCAATAAGAAAATACATACAAAAAATATATCTCATAGCTACTGCCTTATACACTAATTTCTGTAATTCAATTTTAAATTTTAAAGTTGGAGTAAATCATTTCTTATAGGTATCCTCAGAGAACTGGCATATGTTGAGTCAAAAATATATTGCAATAAACAAGTATAAAGTGTATGTCATTGTACAAGGGAAATGTCTTCAATCGTTCTCAAAAATGTAACTGTACTCCTGAATATTTATTTTGAGCGTTAGTTTCAACTAAAAAAGATTAACTAATCAGGAATTATTTGATTCAAACATTTACTATAGATTACTAGGAGTTAGTAATTAGTGCTCACAAAAGTATTTGATAACTAGTTTAAAGGGACACTGTACTATACAAGTGTTTAACATTAATGTTTTTCAAATGGCTAGTTATAGCTATTGCAGAGTATTAAATGTATCAGAATGGTTCCTTCATGTTTATTTTTGTATTTGAAATAACTGGTCATTAAAAAAAATCACTTGTTCTCAGGAAATAACAAAGGGCTGGGCCAACAAGTAAAGCAGACCTGCTAATATTATTATTGTTGTTATTATTATTATTAGGAATTAAAATGCTAATTATAGTTGGGGGATGACTGCGCTCAACCAGCTATTTCAGATACAAAATCTTTCTAAAATCATCCTACCCCCATACCGGGAAATTCATTATTGTTACTGTCTAATGTTTACTTAGCTTTTCTACAGAGAAACATTTTTATCATTTTAGAATAGGTGACTATACAAGAGACAAAACTAGCTATTTCAGATATCAAAATAAAAAGGTAAATGAGCTGTTTGCAAATGATTAAATATACACTCCAGTAGGTAAAATTATGAACACTTTAAATGGGAGAAAAATGTAGTGTTCAATGTCCCTTTAAGAGATGTAGTAGCATGGTAATTTTACGAGCAGCTCAGAATAACCATTTTTGATGCTAATAATCTAGCATATAATGTAAGCAAGATGGGTACTATTTGTTCAAAATTAGACAGAATGCCATTAAAGCATGCCTGGTATATCAGGGTTGGCCTGGCCAAGTCTTGAACTCTATTTATCTAAGGACAGGATCTAAAGCATCTAATTAGATAATACTCCCAAAATAAGGAAACAAGCCATCTTTGCTTCTCTGGAAATATATTTGGGGAATTGATATGTGTTGAAGTAGGGACTTTGGAAAGAAATGGCTTCTACGTAAAATGTAATACTTATATTTTTTAAATGCACAAGACCCAGGTTTTAATAAGCATAGCTATTTCTTTTTCGAGTAACTTATGATATGCTTATTTATTAGGTATGAAAACTTGAGTATGTTTATTAATTAGTTTAAGAGAAAGGGTGATGCATTTTTACAAGGGCTATAGCTTGCACTTTTAAACATACTAATAAATACATAACCAAAGTATATGTTAACTACAAATGGTTTAAAATCTGAAGTACTGCATAGTTAACATTTCCTTTCATTCAAGTAATCATACCATATTAAAGTTTTGCACTAGAATGCACTTCAAAATATTACTGTAAAGTTTAGATCTTTTTAAGACCCCAGGTAAACTATTATTATTATTATTATTATTATTATTATTATTATTATTATTATTATTATTATTATGTGCACTCCCATGGAAATCTATTATGTAGGGAATTTAGAGCACCTGAACTATGTGACATGCTGATGTTAAAATATATTCTAATAAAATTACAGAATGTGTAAATGTCCAAGGATTATGAAAGTATTAGTAATGAAGCACAGTAATGGTGAACATACAGAAATAATCCAACAAAGAGTCTGTCACTCCAACAGCAATAAAGAGAAAAAAAAGAAGAAATCTAGAAAATTAATGCATAAGAAACCAGTAGATCAATACTATATTAAGATGCTTGTAGACAATCTCCTAAATAATTGCTTATCACATTTCAAAAACCTCTCAGATAAGTCAGAGTTTTGTAGGGTTTAATATATCAATCACCTACACTCATAGACAAAATGTATCCTCCATTCTATACCTGGGTCAACTAGAATTCACTATAGCTTCTGGCTGTAGGGTAGACGGGGAACATATACATTACTGAAAAGCGATGGGTGTGTTTACAGAGACATAAATCACACTCTTCTCCATTTTCCTAGGCTGTCTACTTGAAACCATATAAATAAATAAAGAATGGTTGATAAATTCACTTTTTTGATATTCATTGTCTGGAATGAATTAAAAAAAATGCATTTCATTTTAAAAGTTGAAATTCATTTGTAAATATGTCTGAGTTTAATAACAAAATATGAATACCATTCAGAGTAATTCTGATACAGAGCAGTACAATAAGTCTTATACCATAAAATCCAATATAACTGTAAAATATGTGAAATATAAATCAGAATAAAAGTTTATTTAATAAATGTCTATCCACAACAGAAAAAAGCTATTTTTTTACGTTAACTGTACCTGCTAAGCTTTATATTAACCATAAAAATTATAAAGGTGCAGCTTAACTAAATCAGTCAATCAACTGTTCTGATTGTATCTCTAAGATTGTGATTAGAAAAGGGTATCAATATTCAAACCAGTTGACTAAACTACAATGCAAACAGTTTTATAAACAAAAGTAATACAATTAATAAGAGAAAGATAAACGAGTCAAGCTTTAAGGAGACCATTACACTAGCCTCATTTCAAAATTATACAATCGAGACAGCTTACCTAAGTTTTTGGATTTTAAAAAACATACAGAGCTTAAACTGTGATTGTACTTTCATACAGTCTTAAATACTTTGGATTATTTGTTTTATACTCCACTGTTACAAAACACATAAAAATATCCTTATATTGTATGTGTGAATATACTATATGTACTGTATATGTAAAAATTGGCTAGTGTTATATTACAAATATGAAAATGTTTATATGCATTACAAAATTCTAATTCTGCCAACCAACACCTAACATTTCTTATTTGTTTTTAATATCTAGAGACCTTGGGCTCATAAAAAAAAATGGAGCTGTAAGCTACCAAAGTTTCCGATAGCTAAAAGTAGTTTACGGCTTCATCTTAGTACCAGGTTTCCTTATAAATATTTTGCGCAGTTCATGCAGTCGCTCTTTTCCTGTAGGTGTAAGTTAACGCTTCCATCCGATGTTGGATTTCTCGAAAATTATGCCATAAGTTATTTGCTATGGTAACTCAAAATTATAAAATTTACATTTAACATCTGCACTCTTTATCTGTGATCACCTCTATGGAGAAACAAAAACAAATATACACTTATTTATAATACATATAAGCAAATACTACTTTTTATTATAATGGGAACCAATGCTCACTGCTATATATATTAACGCGTCCATCCAACATTGGATTTCTTGAGAATCGTGCCATAACAAGTTAGTTACTTTGGTAACCCGGCTTTACACTATAAAATTTAGGTTTAACGTCTGCGCTTCATAACTCTGATCACCTCTATGGAGAAACAAAAACAAAGATATACTTATTTATAATACATATTTTTTTAACTTGAAGTAAATACTAGTTTTTATTTTAAATTCTATTTTCTACTTTATTAATACCTGTAATATGTATTGCTACCCTAGGCATAGATCTAGTTTGAATTTTGTAGATATGTGCTGGCATATCTTCTTATGGAAATATCTATCAATATGTATTTACATCTAAGAATACAACTATTCCTATACATGGGACAACAATATATGTTACAATTTGTTTCCTACATCGAAACACTTGCATTATTTGCAAGTTTTAAAAAGGTAATGAGAACAAGGCCAAAAATGTTTTTTTCCTCTTTTATATCTAGTTGAGCTGGGTGTAATTTTTTCCAATGTATTGACAGCCTCTGACAGTGTATTAACTGTTTGCACTTTCATTTTAAACCTGGTGTAAATTAACACTTAACGGCTTCTTATACTTTCTATGCAACACAAAAATATTTTTGGTATCTGATATTATGGTATTTAATACCATCTGAAGCAGTCGATACAGGAAATCACTTCTGAAAGCAAATTTATCGGTTTGCAACCTTGCGCAAACCAAGTTTCAGCTCAATGGAAATGAGCCCCTAGTTAAAGGGACACTGAACCCAAATTTTTTCTTTTGTGATTTAGATAGAGCATGCAATTTTAAGCAAGTTTCTAATTGACTTCTATTTTCAAATTGTCTTCATTCTATTGGTATCTTTATTTGAAATGCAAGAATATAAGTTTAGATGCTGGCTCATTTTTGGTGAACAAACTGGGTTGTTCTTGCTGATTGGTGGATAAATTCACCCACCAATAAACAAGTGCTTTCCGTGGTTCTGAACCAAAAAAATAGCTTAGATGCCTTCTTTTTCAAATAAAGAAAGCAAGAGAATTGGTGTAAATTAGAAAGTTGTTTAAAATTGCATGCTCTATCTGAATCACAAAAGAAAAAAATTTGGTTCAGTGTCCCTTTATCTAGATTTTGCTTACCATGGCCTCGATCCGATATGCAGCATCGCCCGCAGAAGCCGGTGACACCAAAATTTGCGCGGGTTTGGTATCCTATATACGGCGTAACCTAGAAGTTACGCTCGTATATTTCTGCCTTCGCCCGTAGTTTTTTGGGCCATAGACAGGTATACCAAACCCGCGCAGTTTGGTATCCAATATACAGCGTAAGGACTTACGTGGCGAAAATGGAGAAATCTTACTCCATTTTCACCTCGCCACAAAATGCAGCCGTTGTAAGCCTTACGCTGTCTATTGGAGCCCCGTAACTCCCTAAACTAGCTGCTAAATAAAACCTAACACCTAACGCATGCGCAATGTCTATCTACCTGTCCACCGCAATCCCCTGCTGCAATCCCTAATAAAGTATTTTACCCCTAAACTGCCGCTCCCGGACCCCACCGCCACCTACATTAAAAGTATAACCCCCTAATGTGATCCCCCTACACCGTCGCCAGCTACATTACATAACCCCTAATGTGAGCTCCTACCCCGCCGCCAGCTATATTAAACTACCCCCTAATGTGAGCCCCTTACACCGCCGCCAGCTATATTAAATGTATTAACCCCTAATTTAATCCCCCTACACCGCCACCAGCTATATTAAATGTATTAACCCCTAATCTAATCCCCCTACACCGCCGCCAGCTATATTAATTGTATTAACCGCTAATTTAATCCCCCTACAACGCTGCCAGCTATATTAAATACATTAACCCCTAATCTAATCCCCCTACACCGCCGCCAGCTATATTAACTATATTAACCCTAATTATATTAGGGTTAATATAGTTAATATAGTTATTATATTATATATATTAACTATATTAACCCTAATTATATTAGGGTTAATATAGTTAATATCGCTATTATATTATATATATATTAAGTATAATAACCCTAGCTAACTCTAACACCCCTAACTAAATTCTTATTAAATTAAATCTAATTAATATTAATATTATTAATTAAAATATTCCTATTTAAATGTAAATACTTGCCTATAAAATAAACCCTAAGATAGCTACAATGTAATTAATAATTACATTGTAGCTATTTTAGGGTTTATATTTATTTTACAGGTAACTTGGTATTTATTTTAACTAGGTACAATAGCTATTAAATAGTTAATAACTATTTAATAGCTACCTAGTTGAAATAATTACCAATTTACCTGTAAAATAAATCCTAACCTAAGTTACAAATACACCTACACTATCAATAAATTAAATAAACTACAAATAACTAAACTAAAATACAATTAAATAAACTAAACTAAATTACAAAAACAAACACTAAATTACAAAAAATAAAAAAAAAGATTACAAGATTTTTACGCTAATTACACCTATTCTAAGCCCCCTAATAAAATAATAAAGCCCCCCAAAATAAAAAAAATTCCCTACCCTATTCTAAATTAAAAAAGTTAACAGCTCTATTACCTTACCAGCCCTTTTGCGGGGCATGCCCCAAAGAAATCAGCTCTTTTGCCTGTAAAAAAAACCAAAATACCACCCCCAACATTACAACCCACCACCCAAATACCCCTACTCTAACCCAAACCCCCCTTAAATAAAACTAACACTACCCCCCTGAAGATCGCCCTACCTTGTCTTCACCCAGCCGGGCAGAACTTTTCATCCGATCCGGGCGATGTCTTCAATCAAGCGGCAGAGAAGAAGTCTTCCACCGGCGATGTCTTCATCCAAGCAGCAAAGAAGAAGTCTTCCATCCTGGCGATGTCTTCAATCAAGCGGCAAAGAAGAGGTCCTCCATCGGGGCGAAGTTTTCTTCCAAGTGGCATCTTCAATCTTCTTTCTTTGCTCCTCCGACGTGGAACATCCATCCAGCACGACGACTTCCCGATGAATGAGGTTCTTTTAAATGACGTCATCCAAGATGGCGTCTGTCAAATTCCGATTGGCTGATAGGATTCTATCAGCCAATCAGAATTAAGGTAGAAAAATCTGATTGGCTGATTGAATCAGCCAATCAGATTCAAGTTCAATCCGATTGGCTGAAGCACACATTGCTTTTAAATAAAAACTGTGCTTCTCCCTAGTTGGTCAAAAAAGCTAATTTTGTAACATGCAAATTACGCAAATCAATAGTTGTTTTTTAAAAACATAGATTACAAATTCTGCTATTTGGCCTCCTCAAGGAGTGTGGGGCAAAGCATAATTTTTACAGAAAAGCAAGAGCTGTTTAATGTTGTGCAATTGTCCTCTGTAGCTTAAAGGGCCATGAAACACCAACATTTTCTTTTATGAATCAGATCTAACATAACATTTTAAACAACTTTTCACTCTACTTTTAGTATCAAATTTGCTTCATTCCCCTGGTATTCTTTGCTGATACAGCAGCAATACAATATAGGGAGCTATTTGAATAGTGAGCCAATAACAATTCAGATAATAGAATTTAATTGGAAACTTGTTTAAAAACACGTCCTCTATGAATTCTAAAAGTTTAATTCTGATTTTACTGTCCCTTTAACAAGTGGAGCCCTTAGAGTCTATACGACCAATGGTGGTACACACACTGGACATTTGCTTGCCTGACAGTCAGACTCATACTTGAGAGTGTAAGCATCAGTCAGCAGCTAAGTAGTAAATTATTTCAGAGTTTTGCATTTGAGGGGGTGTATAATTTGTCAGTCTCCACATTTAAGCTAAAACACTCTTAACACTGTTCATGTTGCAAAATGGGTTTCAGTTATATTCTAGCACATACAGCCACAGTATATAAAAAAAAAAAAAATCTTTTAAATGTAAATTGAGTTAACTGTTTTGGTTGTGAACTTCCCGCTAATGCTCACTGACTGATCATGACAACTCCTCTTTAAGAGGAAACAAACAAAAAAAGTCCTGTCCCTTTGAACTAGTAAAGTAATAGTGAGTTTACAACAACAATATCGCAGTCCCAGTGAAAAAAAGGCAGGGAGCGATTCCTTTCGTTTAAAAGTACAATTTATTGAATACTTGCATTAAAAGCAACACCGGTACAGCATACAGACAGACACCACAGCTGACGCGTTTCCTGCCTCACGAGCAGTTCATCAGAGCCCTATATGGGCGTTTACACTCAAGCAGTCTGAAAAGCAGCTAAATTAATAGTAAGTTTATGCAAAGACAATTTAGTGTACACCAATAAAATATTATTCCACTTAACTAACATGATATTATATACAACCTACAATTTAATGCTATTACAGTATATATATATATATATATATATATGTCACAATTTGGGTTTTAGCTTGTTTGTTTTTTAAAGCGGGATAAACGACCCATACAAACTTCTCTATTAAACTGCCAAAATGCAACAGAGTTTGCAGGAGTTATTATTTAAAAAATTTTTAATCTATGGTGAATTGCTTATTGATTAATATTAACCCTTTGAGTGCTAATGACGGCTCTGAGCCGTTGCAGAGTTGCTCACTCTAGTGCTAATGATGGCTCTGAGCCGTTACAGAGTTGCTCACTCTAGTGCTAATGATGGCTCAGAGCCGTCATGAGCACTCTCCCACCTTGAGGGAGATCTGGGAGCTCCTAACCGCTCCTACCCCGGCGATCGTGCCTGTAGAGTGACAGGCATTGCCGGGGCTTCACGTAATGCGTGGTGACGTCACGCGCAATGACGTGATGACGTCACTTTGCAACTTTATTTATAGTTAACAATGTTAAGTATAGGAGGAGGGGGCATGCTGCTTAGAAGCCTGTATCTCAGGCATTTTTTTTTACAGACCCCCAAGACCCACCGTTGGAAAGGTAATCGCCTAACCTTTCCAACAGTGTTAGTTTTGGGGGTCTGTAAAAAAAAAAAAAAAAAAAAAAATTAGAAAATATTAGCACCCAGGTGGGAAAGTGCTTAGCACTCAAAGGGTTAAAGGGACAGTCTACTCCAGAATTTGCATTGTTTGAAAAGATAGATAATCCCTTTATTACCCATTCCCCAGTTTTGCACAGCCAACACTGATTGGAAAGTTGATTAAAGGTACAATCTAGTCCAAATTAAACCTTCATGATTCTAATAGGGAATGCAATTCTAAATAACTTTCCAATTTTCTTTTATCATCAAATTAGCTTTGTTCTTAGGTATTCTTTGTTGAAAGTAAAACCTGGGTAGGCGCATATGCAAATTTTTAAGCCCTTGAAAGACGTCTCTTATCTAATGCATTTTAACAGTTTTTTTTTTTTACAGCTAGACAGCACTAGTTCATGTGTTCCATATAGATAACATTGTGCACACTCCCATAGAGTTACCTAGGCTGATTGCCTAAAATGCAAGTCTTTAAAAAGAACTGATATAAGAGGGCAGTCTGCAGTGGTTTAGCTACCTAATTGTTTAAATAAACAATATATATATATATATATATATATATATATATATATATATATATATATATATATATATATATATAATGCAGCAATGAATATTAACTTCAGCATAATTTTTAATCCAAAAATGTTTGCAAACAGGAAATGTATATGGTACACGACTGAAACTGAGAAATCAGTTACTCAGCTACGAAAAATCAGTAGGTGCACCAGAACATGTATAAACCTTTCAACTATTTTTTAAATTGCAGGGATATTGCAATTTTTAATACCCTCTTGTAGATGCAATAAATAAAAACAATACTGTTAATGAATAAAAACGATGACAGTAAATGTTCTCTGAATCAATTATTGAGATCAAATAGTAATAGAAGGAACATAATGCTGAACTTTTGGCTTTGATTGTTAAAAGATTAGTGCACAATTCATTGATGTCAGAACCCTGAGAGATTAAAATCACACATTATAGTTCAATGAGTACATTTTATTTTTGCTCTATGAAGTCAAACAATTAAAACTACTTTTTATTTGTAAATTTTCAATTCTAGTATTTGTATTACATGAATTTCCATAACCAATTTGCATTGCAGATCTTAACAAATACTTATTTAGAAACAATTACTTACTTGTAATGTATGCATTTTATGATGTTTCATTTATAATTCAAGCAGCAATGACACATAATTTAAGTGACACTAAACCCAACTTTTTTCTTGCATGATTCAGATAGAACATGCAATTTTAAGCAACTTTCTAATTTACTCCTATTATCAATTTTTCTTCATTCTCTTGCTATCTGTATTTGAGAAAGAGGGCATCTAAGTTAAAGGGACACTGAACCCAAATTTTTACTTTTGTGATTCATATAGAGCAAGCAATTTTAAGCAACTTTCTAATTCATTTCTATTATCAATTTTTCTTCGTTCTCTTGCTTTCTTTATTTGAAAAAGAAGACATCTAAGCTAAGGAGCCAGCCAATTTGTGGTTCAGTACCATCGACAGCACTTGTTTATTGGTGCTGTCCAATCAGCAAGGACAACCCAGGTTGTTCAACAAAAATGGGCCGGAATCTAAACTTAAATTCTTGCTTTTCAAATATAGATACCAAGAGAATAAAGAAAATTTGACAATAGGAGTAAATTAGATAGATGCTTAAAATTGCATGCTCTATCTGAATCATGAAAGAACAAATTTGGGTACAGTGTCCCTTTAAGGAGCCAGCCAATTTTTGGTTTAGAGCACTGGACAGCACTTGTTTAATGGTGGGTGCATTTAGCCACCAATCAGCAAGCACAACCCAGGTTGTGAACCAAAATGGGTCAGCTTCTACACTTTCATTCTTGCTTTTCAAATAAAGATAGCAAGAGAATGAAGAAAAAATGATAATAGGAATAAATTAGAAAGATGCTCAAAATTGCATGCTCTGTCTTATGGCTAGATTTAGAGTTTGGCGTTAGCCGTCAAAACCAGCGTTAGAGGCTCACTTTGCAGCCGCGACTTTTCCATACCGCAGATCCCCTTACGTCATTTGCGTATCCTATCTTTTCAATGGGATCTTTCTAACGCCGGTATTTAGAGTCGTGGCTGAAGTGAGCGTTAGAAATCTAACGACAAAACTCCAGCCGCAGAAAAAAGTCAGGAGTTAAGAGCTTTATGGGCTAAGGCCGGTTTATAAAGCTCTTAACTACTGTGCTCTAAAGTACACTAACACCCATAAACTACCTATGTACCCCTAAACCGAGGTCCTCCCACATCGCCGCCACTCTAATAAAAATGTTTAACCCCTAATCTGCCGACCACACACCGCCGCAACCTACGTTATCCCTATGTACCCATAATCTGCTGCCCCTAACACCGCCGACCCCTATATTATATTTATTAACCCCTAATCTGCCGCCACCAACGTCGCTGCTACCTTACCTACAATTATTAACCCCTAATCTGCCGACCGGACCTCCTCGCTACTATAATAAAGTTATTAACCCCTAATCCGCCTCACTCCCGCCTCAATAACCCTATAATAAATAGTATTAACCCCTAATCTGCCCTCCCTAACATCGCCGACACCTAACTTCAAGTATTAACCCCTAATCTGCCGACCGGACCTCACCGCTACTATAATAAATGTATTAACTCCTAAAGCTAAGTCTAACCCTAACACTAACACCCGCCTAAGTTAAATATAATTTAAATCTAACGAAATAAATTAACTCTTATTAAATAAATTATTCCTATTTAAAGCTAAATACTTACCTGTAAAATAAACCCTAATATAGCTACAATATAAATAATAATTATATTGCAGCTATTTTAGGATTTATATTTATTTTACAGGCAACTTTGTATTTAGTTTAACCAGGTACAATAGCTATTAAATAGTTAATAACTATTTAATAGCTACCTAGTTAAAATAAGTACAAAATTACCTGTAAAACAAATCATAACCTAAGTTACAATTAAACCTAACACTACACTATCAATAAATAAATTAAATTAAATACCTACAATTAAATACAATTAAATAAACTAACTAAAGTACAAAAAATAAAAAAGCTAAGTTACAAAAAATGAAAAAATTAATTACAAACATAATATAAATATTACAACAATTTTAAGCTAATTACACCTACTCTAAGACCCTTAATAAAATAACAAAGCCCCCCAAAATAAAAAAATGCCCTACCCTATTCTAAAATTAAAATAGAAAAGCTCTTTTACCTTACCAGCCCTTAAAAGGGCCTTTTGCGGGGCATGCCCCAAAGAATTCAGCTCTTTTGCCTGTAAAAAAAAACATACAATACCCCCCCAACATTACAACCCGCCACCCACATACCCCTAATCTAACCCAAACCCCCCTTAAATAAACCTAACACTAAGCCCCTGAAGATCTTCCTACCTTGTCTTCACCATGCCAGGTATCACCGATCGCTCCAGGCTCCGAAGTCTTCATCCAAGCCCAAGCGGGGGCTGGAGATCCATCATCCGGCTGAAGTCTTCTATCAAGCGGCAGCTGAAGAGGTCCAGAAGAGGCTCCAAAGTCTTCATCCTATCCGGGAAGAAGAGGAGATCCGGACCGGCAACCATCTTCTTCCAAGCGGCATCTTCTATCTTCATCCGATGACAATCGGCTCCATCTTGAAGACCTCCGGCGTGGATCCATCCTCTTCTTCCGACGTCCTAAGTCTGAATGAAGGTTCCTTTAAATGACGTCATCCAAGATGGCGTCCCTCAAATTCCGATTGGCTGATAAGATTCTATCAGCCAATCGGAATTAAGGTAGGGAAAATCTGATTGGCTGATTGAATCAGCCAATCAGATTGAGCTCGCATTCTATTGGCTGTTCCGATCAGCCAATAGAATGCGAGCTCAATCTGATTGGCTGATTGGATCAGCCAATCGGATTGAACTTGAATCTGATTGGCTGATTCCATCAGCCAATCAGATTTTTCCTACCTTAATTCCGATTGGCTGATAGAATCTTGAATCCTATCAGCCAATCGGAATTCGAGGGATGCCATCTTGGATGACGTCATTTAAAGGAACCTTCATTCGGACTTAGGACATCGGAAGAAGAGGATGGATCCGCGCCGGAGGTCTTCAAGATGGAGCCGCTTGTCATCGGATGAAGATAGAAGATGCCGCTTGGAAGAAGATAGTTGCCGGTCCGGATCTCCTCTTCTGCCCGGATAGGATGAAGACTTTGGAGCCTCTTCTGGACCTCTTCAGCTGCCGCTTGATAGAAGACTTCAGCCGGATGATGGATCTCCAGCCCCCGCTTGGGCTTGGATGAAGACTTCGGAGCCTGGAGCGATCGGTGATACCTGGCATGGTGAAGACAAGGTAGGAAGATCTTCAGGGGCTTAGTGTTAGGTTTATTTAAGGGAGGTTTGGGTTAGATTACGGGTATGTGGGTGGTGGGTTGTAATGTTGGGGGGGCTATTGTATGGTTTTTTTTACAGGCAAAAGAGCTGAATTCTTTGGGGCATGCCCCGCAAAAGGCACTTTTAAGGGCTGGTAAGGTAAAAGAGAATTTCTATTTTAATTTTAGAATAGGGTAGGGCATTTTTTTATTTTGGGGGGCTTTGTTATTTTATTAGGGGGCTTAGAGTAGGTGTAATTAGCTTAAAATTGTTGTAATATTTTTATTATGTTTGTAATTAATTTTTTTATTTTTTGTAACTTAGCTTTTTTTATTTTTTGTACTTTAGTTAGTTTATTTAATTGTATTTATTTGTAGGTATTTTTTTTTTTTAAATTGTGAGCCTTTTTATAGGAGCAATCAAATCTATATGTGCTTTGTATGTCCCTGTCCTTACTTATGTCAAATAACTGTAAGCTAGGGTGTGAGATACAGTGTAGTACCCCCTCTAAGTGAAGTGTAAATATCCAAGAAGAGACAAGCTGCTGTGACAAAACAAAGAGAAAAAAAATTCCAATCAGTCATACAAACATGCAGAAGACGGTCAGACAGCTGTTTGTTATTAATACAATTTTAAGCTAGTTGGCCCAAATATGACTGCTTATGTATTAGAATAGAGGTGTCAGCTTGGGGTGAGGAAGCTGTAACATGACCCTAAATGTAAGCTAATTATCTAAAATACATGGGGAACATAGAAATCCTAAGTGAGAGAATATAGAAAAAACCTGGTAGACCTGAATATATCAACGTGTCCTTGTAAGACATGTACTGGAGAATGACTAAAGCTAAAAGGGGAGGTACCCTTGTATGTTGGTCGAGATTAGTGCATATACCCAAGAGAGGACAATGGAATAATATATAGGATACTCAGCTATGAAGAGTGTCCAGAAAAACTGGACTCATTAGTGCATACTCAAACATTTTAGCATATAAATTAAACAGGAATACCCTCAAGTAACGGTAGAGTTGTCATTATACATCGATAGGGCTATAATTATACTAAAACAGAACTGCAATTGTAATATTATTAGGCTTGTACTAAGGACAGACTAGTGCAACAGGTAAATCAAAGTGAGAGAAGTAAGTAATGTACAGCTGACACTAACATGCCGATATATAGTAAAAACAAGATGTGAGTGAACCCCCATCGGTATGCAGTGACCAAGTTAGGTGAACAATATGTCCCATAATATCTAGCTACAAAACAAGGTTGGTTTCAAACTCTGCAGTTTTTAACCTGTACCGGTAAGCTGCATAAAAAATATATATGCTGTCTATAACTACAGCAATGGAACAGCAACAGTGTGTTTTACACATAACAGGGGAAAACATTAGAGCATGGAAATCGCCATCAAAGCAAAACAAGCTTAAGTTTAAGTCTTTAGATCTCAGCTTCTTCAGGAAGAGTTCCGGTCAGTAAGAGAATGTAGTAGATAGTCACATCATTAAGAAAACAACTAACTAGTAGGATGAGTTCTCAAGTAGTTAGCCAATCTAACAAACTTTACCCTATGCCAGAGCGAGTAAGCAAAAGTCCATCGGAGTGACTGATAAACTCCAGATCCAGAGGTAGAGCGGTAGCTGTGATGAGAGATCGCCTCAGCTTCAGTGTGGCTAACTGAGAAGACATGACCGCTGCGCAGTCTCCTCTCTCCCTTGCAGCGTATGCCTCAAATGACGTGTGTGGGGTCTTCATTACTTGTCCGCAGGAGTTGCCTGTATCCTCTAGGTTCTTGAGTACCGTACGTACAAGGACCTCTTGAGATCGCAGATAGGTGGATCGAGAGAGCTGGGGATATTTCCCTGCCAGGGTCGGAGCATCTCTTGGGCAGCCTGATGAGTCAGGTATGTAGATCAGCTGGTCGTCTGTATGCAGTTGCGCCGGGTCATAGTTCACTGCCCTTGATATAACATTAGTTGAGACCTGTCCGGTCTTTCTTTCCTGTGCTCGTTTGTGGGTGAGCAGAGTTGGGGGTAGTGAGTCTGCTACTGGACATACCGCGCTGGAGCCTTGCCAGGTTATGTGAGAGGCGCCATCTTGGACGCGCAATTCAGCAATAAGAGATTGTAAGTCCCCAAACTGTCTGTCAGCCTTGCTGCATAAGCCTTTCAGTAATAAGCTAAGGTCCATGGGAAACTCTTCCATCTTCCAGAATTATAGAGGAGCAATTACAGGGAGTGCAGAATTATTAGGCAAATGAGTATTTTGACTACATCATCCTCTTTATGCATGTTGTCTGACTCCAAGCTGTATAGGCTCAAAAGCCTATTACCAATTAAGCATATTAGGTGATGTGCATCTCTGTAATGAGAAGGGGTGTGGTCTAATGACATCAACACCCTATATCAGGTGTGCATAATTATTAGGCAACTTCCTTTCCTTTGGCAAAATGGGTCAAAAGAAGGACTTGACAGGCTCAGAAAAGTAAAAAATAGTGTGATATCTTGCAGAGGGATGCAGCACTCTTAAAATTGCAAAGCTTCTGAAGCGTGATCATCGAACAATCAAGCGTTTCATTCAAAATAGTCAACAGGGTGGCAAGAAGCGTGTGGAAAAACCAAAGTGCAAAATAACTGCCCATGAACTGAGAAAAGTCAAGCGTGCAGCTGCCAAGATGCCCCTTGCCACCAGTTTGGCCATATTTCAGAGCTGCAACATCACTGGAGTGCCCAAAAGCACAAGGTGTGCAATACTCAGAAACATGGCCAAGGTAAGAAAGGCTGAAAGACGACCACCACTGAACAAGACACACAAGCTGAAACGTCAAGACTGGGCCAAGAAATATCTCAAGACTGATTTTTCTAAGGTTTTATGGACTGATGAAATGAGAGTGAGTCTTGATGGGCCAGATGGATGGGCCCGTGGCTGGATTGGTAAAGGGCAGAGAGCTCCAGTCCGACTCAGACGCCAGCAAGGTGGAGGTGGAGTACTGGTTTGGGCTGGTATCATCAAAGATGAGCTTGTGGGGCCTTTTCGGGTTGAGGATGGAGTCAAGCTCAACTCCCAGTCCTACTGCCAGTTTCTGGAAGACACCTTCTTCAAGCAGTGGTACAGGAAGAAGTCTGCATCCTTCAAGAAAAAACATGATTTTCATGCAGGACAATGCTCCATCACACGCGTCCAAGTACTCCACAGCATGGCTGGCAAGAAATGGTATAAAAGAAGAAAATCTAATGACATGGCCTCCTTGTTCACCTGATCTGAACCCCATTGAGAACCTGTGGTCCATCATCAAATGTGAGATTTACAAGGAGGGAAAACAGTACACCTCTCTGAACAGTGTCTGGGAGGCTGTGGTTGCTGCTGCACGCAATGTTGATGGTGAACAGATCAAAACACTGACAGAATCCATGGATGGCAGGCTTTTGAGTGTCCTTGCAAAGAAAGGTGGCTATATTGGTCACTGATTTGTTTTTGTTTTGTTTTTGAATGTCAGAAATGTATATTTGTGAATGTTGAGATGTTATATTGGTTTCACTGGTAAAAATAAATAATTGAAATGGGTATATATTTGTTTTTTGTTAAGTTGCCTAATAATTATGCACAGTAATAGTCACCTGCACACACAGATATCCCCCTAAAATAGCTATAACTAAAAACAAACTAAAAACTACTTCCAAAACTATTCAGCTTTGATATTAATGAGTTTTTTGGGTTCATTGAGAACATGGTTGTTGTTCAATAATAAAATTAATCCTCAAAAATACAACTTGCCTAATAATTCTGCACTCCCTGAAGCAGGTCAGATGACACCTCGGGAGCAGGCTATCCCATCGAATGGATATCTGTTACTCCGTATAGAGAGATGTACTCCCCGTCACGGCCTAGACTGGCTAGCCGGCCTCTGTGTCGTTTCCAATATAGTTATGTTATTTCCTAGATCCAAAATTAGTACTCCACACTCTTGTGTATGTTAAAAGCAAGACTTGACAAAAATTATGTTTTTAGAACGCCATAGTTTGATATTGTAATAAGTAAGCCTCCTATTTGTAGGTATTTTATTTAATTAATTTATTGATAGTGTAGTGTTAGATTTAATTGTAGATAATTGTAGGTATTTTATTTAATTAATTTATTGCTAGTGTAGTTTTAGGTTTAATTGTAACTTAGGTTAGGATTTATTTTACATGTAATTTTGTAATTATTTTAACTAGGTAGCTATTAAATAGTTATTAACTATTTAATAGCTATTGTACCTGGTTAAAATTAATACAAAGTTGCCTGTAAAATAAATATAAATCCTAAAATAGCTACAATATAATTATAATTTATATTGTAGCTATATTAGGGTTTATTTTACAGGCAAGTATTTAGCTTTAAATAGGAATAATTTATTTAATAAGAGTTAATTTATTTCGTTAGATTTAAATTATATTTAATTTAGGGGGGTGTTAGTGTTAGGGTTAGACTTAGCTTTAGGGGTTAATAAATTTATTAGAGTAGCGGCGAGGTCCGGTCGGCAGATTAGGGGTTAATACTTGAAGTTAGGTGTTAGGGAGGGCAGATTAGGGGTTCATACTATTTATTATAGGGTTAGTGAGGCGGATTAGGGGTTAATACGTTTACTATAGTAGCGGTGAGGTCCGGTCGGCAGATTAGGGGTTAATTATTGTAGGTAGCTGGCGGCGACGTTGTGGGGGGCAGATTAGGGGTTAATAAATATAATATAGGGGTCGGCGGTGTTAGGGGCAGCAGATTAGGGGTACATAGGTATAATGTAGGTTGCGGCGGTGTACGGAGCGGCAGATTAGGGGTTAAAAAAATATGCAGGGGTCAGCGATAGCGAGGGCGGCAGATTAGTGGTTAATAAGTGTAAGGTTAGGGGTGTTTAGACTCGGGGTACATGTTAGGGTGTTAGGTGCAGACTTAGGAAGTGTTTCCCCATAGGAAACAATGGGGCTGCGTTAGGAGCTGAACACTGCTTTTTTGCAGGTGTTAGGTTTTTTTTTAGCTCAAACTGCCCCATTGTTTCCTATGGGGGAATCGTGCACGAGCACGTTTTTGAAGCTGGCCGCGTCCGTAAGCACCGCTGGTATTGAGAATTGCAGTGGCGGTAAATATGCTATACGCTCCCTTTTTGGAGCCTAACGCAGCCCTTCTGTGAACTCTAAATACCAGCGGTATTTAAAAGGTGCGGGGGAAAAAAAGCCAGCGTTAGCTACGCGGGTCGTTACCGACAAAACTCCAAATCTAGCCGTTGATCATGAAAGAAACAATTTGGGTTCAGTGTCCCTTTAAGTTAACATTGTAAGTGAACATTTTTTATAGTAATATCTAGTATCATACTTCTACATAATAAGTGTATATCAAAGTGTTTTAACTATGGAAATATTTCATATATAACATTTAAGTTGTAAATAATAGCAAAATTATACAAACACTTTGGAGATTGGTGCTGATTTTATATTGGTAACTGAAATGTGTTCTAGGTAACATTGCATAAACATTTACCAGTTCTCATGATACTTGAATCTAGTGTTCTTTTAATATTTTTATTATAATAGATAAAATAAACATTGAGAGACAGAGTTTAAAATGACCTTTCTATTTACTTGCAAGTTTCCTGCGTATACATTGTTGAAAAACAACCTAGATAAGCTGGGAAACAGCAATGCACTACTGGGAACTAGCTGGTATCTGGGGAAGAAGCACATACCCCTCATCTAATTGGCTCACCAGATGTGTTTAACTAGCTCCAAGTAGAGCATTGATGTTTTGGAACTGCCTTTAAAGTGATGGTAAAAGTTACATGTTTTAAAATATGGTCCGGAATCTAAGTGAAATTTTAGATGGACTTTAATTGATCACTTCTAATAAAAATGCTCTGTAACTTACTTTGTAATCTAGCTGTGCCATTCTAATACCCCGCGATCTGGCATCCCATTTCAAAACTCTGTTTTTTTGTAAGCCAATCGTTTAAACTGTTCTCTAATCAGCGCTCTAACAACAATAAAAAGTGCCATACGGTTAGGGGCCTGATTGGAGAACAGTTCAAACCTTTATCTCACAAAAAATATGAGTTTTCAAGTGGGCGGCCAGAGTGCGGGTTATGAGAATGGAACAGCTACATTAAAAAGTAAGTTAGAGTACATCTTTATTGGAAGTGATCCATTAAAGTCCCTGTAAAATACTGCTTAGATTCTAGACCTGATTTTAAAACATTTAAAGTTAACTTTCACTTTGTGGGGCCCATTTATCATGCGCCGTATGGAGCTTGAGGGCCCGTGTTTCTGGCGAGTCTGAAGGTCTAAAGACCGCTGCTCCATAACGTGTCCGCCTGCTCTGAGGAGGTGGACAGACATCGCCGCAATTCAAGATTGACTCCCCCTACTAGCGGCTGATTGGCCGCAAATCTGCAGGGGGCGTTGTTGCACCAGCAGTTCACAAGAGCTGCTGGTGCAATGCTGAATGTGGAATGCGTATCGCTCTCAGCATTCAGCGAAATCTGTCGGACATGATCCGCTGATCGGATCATGTCAGACAGACACATAATGAATAGGCCCCTAAGTCTAAACATATGTGTAAATACAGAAATTCAGAGGTATAGATCTGATCATTCTAATTTAGGTTCATGTAAGAACTCAACAACAAAATGTGCGTGGGAAAAATATTTTAATAAAGAAGGTTGTAAACAACTGTGTTTGTGTGTGCTTCTTTTATCTAAACACTTTAGTTAAAAGAAGAAGGACCCTTAGGTTATAATTATATATCATTAATGGGGATCCCATGAGCCTCTACTCAAATAAATAGACATTTATTTACACCAGATGATCACTATTACCATGGTGATCACCTAACTATTAAATCCTAGGTAGTGACTTTTTTATTCTATTTTTAAAAGAGGGGCTTCTAGGCTTTGAAAGAGTCTTGGGGGTCTCTAGGCCTTTTTGATGGCCTAGAGAACCCCCCCTTTAAAAATATAAATAAAAAAGCGTTTGTTGATTATATTATTTACTACTGCTGAACTCAATGCTTTTAAGTTGTCACTCAGATGCACATAAGTATGTTCCTGAGGTCAGACTCTGCAGGCAAAGACAAGTTGAATAAGGTTATATCTCTTTCCCTGTCTTTACGTCTGAGTAAGTCCAAAAATATATATTCAAAAGGATATATGCTTGTACAGACTTAACTGTATTTGTTTTTTATTTTTATTTTTTTTATAAGTGAGGGTAAAAACCATGGAATTTCCTGGCTTTGATGTGCCTTTTCATTTTGTTTATGAATTTCTAGATTTACATTTAGTTGCAATGTTATATTCTTATCTATGGTCTTAATTAAAGAGAATGTTTGCTCTTATTGTTATTTATATTATTAAAATACAGTAAGTTTTGTAGGACAATAGTACTAAATAAAAATAATCTTTGCAAAAACTAACAGCTAGATTATGAGTTTTGAGCTCTATAGGGAAATTACAGACCGCCACAAAAGCGGCGGTATTTAACCTCCCTATAGCGCTGCTATTACAGTTTTTGTAAAATCCAGCTTGTGCGGGCGATATGGTTGCATTGAGCTCCATACCTCACCAAAATACAAGCGCTGCCTTGACGTGCTCGTCCACAATTTCCCCATAGACATCAATGGGGAGGGTCGGCTAAAGAAAAGGATAACACCTGCAATCGCAGAAACAAAAGCTCCATAACGCAGCCCCATTGATGTCTATGGGGAAAGAAAAAGTTACGTTTATACCTAACACCCTAACATATAAAAACACGTCTAAACACTCCTAATCTGCTGCCTCTAACATCGCCGCCACCTACATTACAGTTATTAACCCCTAATTTGCCACCCCGATGTCGCAGCCACTATACTAAAGTTATTAACCCCTAAACCTCCTGCCTCCCACATCACTAACACTAAATAAATATATTAACCCCTAAACCTAACCCTAATGTAACCCTAAACCTAAGTCTAACCCTAACTTAAATATAATTAAAATAAATCTAAATTTTACTTACAATTATTACCTAAATAATTCCTATTTAAAACTAAATACTTACCTTAAAAAAAAAAACTAAGCTATCTACAAAATAAATAATAATTACATTGTAGCTATCTTAGGTTTTATTTTTATTTCACAGGTAAGTTTGTATTTATTTTAACTAGGTAGACTAGTTAGTAAATAGGTATTAACTATTTACTAGATACCTAGTTAAAATAAATACAAATTTACCTGTAAAATAAAAACTAACCTGTCTTACACTAAAACCTAACATTACAATCAAATAAAATAAAATTATCTAAATTACAAAAAAATAAATAAAGACTAAATTACACATAAATTATCAAAAATAAAAACAAATTACTCCTAATCTAATAACCCTATAAAAAAAAGCAAAAAAAAAAACCTAGCCTACACTAAACTGCCAATGGCCCTTAAAATGGCCTTTTGCGGGGTATTGCCCCAAAGAAATCAGCTCTTTTACCTGTTAAAAAAATACTAACACCCCCCAACAGTAAAACCCACCACCCCCATCTAAATAAACCTAAACTAACCATTGCCCTGAAAAGGGCATTTGGATGGGCCTTGCCCTTAAATGGGCATTTAGCTCTTTTACATTGCCCAAACCCTAAGCTAAAAATAAAAGCCACCCATCAAACCCTTAAAAAAACTAACAATAACCCCCGACGATCCACTTACAGTTTTCGAAGACCGGACATCCATCCTCATCCAGGCAGCAGAAGTCTTCATCCAAGCGGGCAGAAGTCCCTTACATTCCGATTGGCTCATAGAATTCTATCAGCCAATAGGAATTAAAGGTGAAAAATCCTATTGGCTGTTACAATCAGCCAATAGGATTGAGCTTTCATCCTACTGGCTGATCCAATCAGCCAATAGGTTTGAGCTTGCATTCTATTGGCTATTCCAATCAGCCAATAGAATGCAAGCTCAATTATTATTTTTGTGTATAATAAGACAAATCTGAAAAAACTATGTTTAATCGCATCTATAACAAATATTTTTTTAAATATAAAATAAGAACGCAGAATGATTTGCTTAGACGTGAAAGCATAAAATGTTGCTAATAAAATTACTTTCAATATTTTTTGAGAAAGTGATGTTGATTTATGTTTATTCTGTCTTATTCACTGCAGTCTTTATTGATTTACAGCATATTTCAAAAAAACATAAGCAATTTCTAAACTATGTCATCCATACACAATGTACTATGTTATAAGGTTCTCTAATAGAATAATAATCAGACAGGTGATAGGCTGGATACTTACTGAGATATCAGGCAAGAATAAACTCATGAGGTTTAACAGAAAATGGAGATGTTATTTAAAAGGGATATTCCAGTGTCATTATTCTGAGGGGACTTTGTTTTAAAAAGGATATTCCATTCCAGTGCTAATTATTGTGAGGGTGCATAGCTCTAGAATAGTTTGTTAGACAAATGCATTTACATTTTTTTATTACATTTTAGAAATTGGGGCTGAGCTCAGAGGATGTTAAGCGTCTGATTGTTGCATGCACATCATACATGCTCTCTCTGTTCTTTGCCCACTACATGCTCTCTTTGCTCCATTCCCACTACGTGCTCTCTCTGATTTATCTCCACTACAAACTCTCTCTGCTCCCTTCCCACTAAATACTCTATATGTTATTTGTCTACTATTTGCTCTCTCTGCTCTCTTCCCACAACATGCTCTATATGCTCTCTTCCCACAACATGCTCTATATGCTCTCTTCCCACTACATACTCTCTCTGCTCTATTATCAGTACATGCAGTCTCTTCCCACTACATGCTCTCCCTGCTATTATCCCCAATACATAGTTTCTCTGCTCTCTTCCCACTGCATAATCTCCATGCTCTCTTCCTGCTACATGCCCTCCCTGCTCTCTTCCTGCTACATGCCCTCCCTGCTCTCTTCCTGCTACATGCCCTCCCTGCTCTCTTCCTGCTACATGCTCTCTCTGCTCTCTTCCTGCTACATGCTCTCTCTGCTCTCTTCCTGCTACATGCCCTCTCTGCTCTCTTCCTGCTACATGCTCTCTCTGCTCTCTGCCCGCTACATACTATCTCTGCCCACTGCATGCTCTCTCTGCTCTCTTCCCACTACATGCTCTCTCTGCTCTCTTCCCACTACATGCTCTCTCTTCCCACTACATACTCTCTCTGCTCTCTTCCCACTAAATGCTCTCTCTGCTCTCCTCCCACTACATGCTCTCTTGACTCTTTTCCCACTAAATGCTCTCTTCCCACTTCATACTCTCTCTTCTCTCCTCCAACTACATGCTCTCTCTGCTCTCTTCCCACTACATACTCTCTCTGCTCTCTTCCCACTACATGCTCTTTCTGCTCTCTTCCCAATACATGCTCTCTCGACTCTTTTCCCACTACATGTTCTCTTCCTACTTCCTACTCACTCTTCTCTCCTCCCACTACATGCTCTCTGCTCTCTTCCCACTATATACGCTCTGCTCTCTTCCCACTACATGCTCTCTCTGCTCTCTTCCCACTTAATACTCTCTTTGCTCTCTTCCCACTACATGCTCTCTCTGCTCTCTTCCCACTATATGCTCTCTCTGCTCTCCTCCCAACTACATGCACTCTCAACTCTTTTCCCACTACATGCTCTCTTCACACTACATGCTCTCTCTGCTCTCATCCCAGCACATGCTCTCTCTGCTCTTCCAACTACATGCTCTTCTAATCTATTTTCCCACTACATACTCACTCTGCTCTCTTCCCACTACATGCTCTCTTCCTACTACATACCCTCTCTTCTCTCCTCCCACTACATGCTCTCTCTGCTCTCTTCCCACTACATACTCTCTGTTCTCTTGCCACTACATACTCCCAGCTCTCTTCCCACTACATACTCTCTCTGCTCTCTTCCCACTAAATACTCTTTCTGCTCTCTTCCCACTAAATACTCTCTCTGCTCTCTTCCCACTACATGCTCTCACTCTGCTCTCTACATGCTCTCTTCCCACTACATACTCTCTATTCTCTCCTACCAATACATGCTCTCTTCCCACTACATGCTCTTTGCTCTCTTCCCACTATATACTCTCTGCTCTCTTCCCGCTACATGCTCTCTGTTCTCTTCCCACTACATACTCTCTCTGCTTTATTCCCACTACATACTCTCTCCGCTCTCTTCCAGCTACATGCCCTCTCTGCTCTCTGCCCACTACATACTCTCTCTGCACTATGCCCACTACATGCTCTCTCTGCCCTCTTCCACTACATGCTCTTTCTGCTCTCTTCCCACTACATGCTCTCTTGACTCTTTTCCCACTACATGGTCTCTTCCCACTTCCTACTCACTCTTCTCTCCTCCCACTACATGCGCTCTGCTCTCTTTCCACTACATACGCTCTGCTCTCTTCCCACTACATGCTCTCTTCCCACTAAATACTCTCTTTGCTCTCTTCCCACTACATGCACTCTCTGCTCTCTTTCCACTATATGCTCTCTCTGCTCTCCTCCCACTACATGCACTCTCAACTCTTTTCCCACTACATGCTCTCTTCCCACTACATGCTCTCTCTGCTCTCTTCCCACCACCACATGCTCTCTCTGATCTATTCCCACTACATGCTCTCTCTGTTCTCTTCCAACTACATGCTCTTCTAATCTCTTTTCCCACTACATACTCACTCTGCTCTTTTCCCACTACATGCTCTCTTCCCACTACATACCCTCTCTTCTCTCCTCCCAATACATGCTCTCTCTGCCCTCTTACCACTACATGCTCTTTCTGCTCTCTTCCCACTACATGCTCTCTTGACTCTTTTCCCACTACATGCTCTCTTCCCACTTCCTACTCACTCTTCTCTCCTCCCACTACATGCTCTCTGCTCTCTTCCCACTACATACGCTCTGCTCTCTTCCCACTACATGCTCTCTATGCTCTCTTCCCACTAAATACTCTCTTTGCTCTCTTCCCACTACATGCACTCTCTGCTCTCTTCCCACTATATGCTCTCTCTGCTCTCCTCCCACTACATGCACTCTCAAATCTTTTCCCACTACATGCTCTCTTCCCACTACATGCTCTCTCTGCTCTCTTCCCACCACCACATGCTCTCTCTGCTCTATTCCCACTACATGCTCTCTCTGTTCTCTTCCAACTACATGCTCTTCTAATCTCTTTTCCCACTACATACTCACTCTGCTCTTTTCCCACTACATGCTCTCTTCCCACTACATACCCTCTCTTCTCTCCTCCCACTACATACTCTCTCTGCTCTTTTCCCACTAAATACTCTTTCTGCTCTCTTTCCACTACATGCTCTCTCTGCTATCTTCCCACTACATGCTCTCTGCTTTCTTCCCACTACATGCTCTCTACATGCTCTCTTCCCACAACATACTCTCTCTCCTCTCCTCCCACTACATGCTCTCTTCCCACTAGTCCACTACATGCTCTCTGCTCTTTTCCCACTACATGCTCTCTCTGCTCTCTTCCCACTACATGCTCTCTGCTCTCTTCCCACTACATGCTCTCTTCCCACTACATGTTCTCTCTGCTCTCTTCTCACTATATGCTATATCTGCTCTCTTCCCACTACATGCTCTCTCTGCTCTCCTCTCACTACATACTCTATTCCCACTACATACTCACTCTGCACTCTTCCCACTACATGCTCTTTCATTCTTTTCCCACTACATGCTCTCTTCCCACTACATACTATCTTCTCTCCTCGCACTACATGCTCTCTCTGCTATCTTCCCACTACATGCTCTCTCTGCTATCTTCCCACTACATGCTTTCTTCCCACTACATACTCTTTCTACTCTCTTCCCACTACATGCTCTCCTCTCTCCCCCCACTACATGCTCTCTCTGCTCTATTCCCACTACATGCTCTATTCCCACTACATTCCCACTACATGCTTTCTGTTCCCACTACATGCTCTCTTCCCACTGCATACTCTCTCTGCTCTATTCCCACCACACTCTCTCTCTGCTCTCTTCCCACTACATACTCCTGCTGCTCTATTCCCACCACAGGCTCTCTCTGCTCTATTTTGATTACATGCTCTCTCTGCTCTCTTCCCGCTACATACTCTCTCTGCTCTCTTCCCACTACATGCTCTCTCTGCTCTCTTCCTACTACATGCTCTTGATGCTCTCTACCAACTACATGCTCTATCTGCTCTCTTCCCACTACATGCTCTCTCTGCTCTCTTCCCACTACATGCTCTTTCTGCTCTCTTCCAACTACATGCTCTCTCTGCTCTCTTCCCACTACATTCTCTCTCTGTACTCTTCCCACTACATGCTCTCTCTGCTCTCTTCCCATTACATGCCCTCTTCCCACTACATGCTCTCTCAACTCTTTTCCCACTACATGCTCTCTCTGCTCTCTTCCCACTACACACTCTCTCTGCTCCCTTCCTACTACATACTCTCTGCTCTCTTCCCACTACAGGCTCTCTCTGCTCTATTTTTCTTCCCACTACAAGCTCTCTCTGCTCTCTTCCCACTACATGCTCTCTCTGCTCCCTTCCCACTACATGCTCTCTCTGCTCTCTTCCCGCTACATACTCTCTCTGCTGTCTTCCCACTACATGCTTTCTCTGCTCTCTTCCCACTACACGCTCCCTTACCACTGCATACTTTTTCTGCTTTCTTCCCACTACATACTCTCTCTGCTCTCTTCCCACTATATGCTCTCTCTTCTCCCTTCCCAATACATGCGCTCTTGGCTCTATTCCCACTACATGTTCTCTCTACTCTCTTCCCACTACAAGCTCTCTCTGCTCTCTTCCTACTACATGCTCTTTCTGCTCTCTTCCAACTACATGCTCTCTCTGCTCTCTTTGCTCTCTTCCCACTACATGCTCTCTCTGCTTTCTTCCCACTACATGCTCACTCTGCTCTCTTCCCACTACATGCTCTCTCTGCTCTCTTCCCACTACATGCCCTCTTCCCACTACATGCTCTCCCAACTCTTTTCCCACTACATGCTCTCTCTGCTCTCTTCCCAATACACACTCTCTTTGCTCCCTTCCTACTACATGCTCTCTGCTCTATTCCCACTACAGGCTCTTTCTGCTCTCTTACTACTACATGCTATTTCTACTACATGCTCTCTCTGCTCTCTTCCCACTACATGCTCTCTCTGCCCTCTTCCCACTACATGCTCTCTCTGCTCCCTTACCACTACATATTCTCCCTGTTCTATTCCCAATACATGCTCTCTCTCTGCTCACTTCCCACTACACACTCTCTCTGCTCCCTTCCTACTACATACTCTCTGCTCTCTTCCCGCTACAGGCTCTCTCTGCTCTATTTTCAGTACATTCTCTCTTTGCTCTCTTCCCACTACATGCTCTCCATACTCTCTTCCCGCTACAGGCTGTCTTTGCTCTATTTTTAGTACATACTCTATTTGCTCTCTTCCCACTACATACTCTCACTGCTCTATTCCCACCACAGACTCTCTCTGCCCTCTTTTCATTACATGCTCTCTTCCCGCTACATACTCTCTCTGCTCTCTTCCCACTACATGCTCTATTTGCTCTCTTTCCACTACATGCTCTCCCTGCTCTCTTCCCACTACATGCTCTTTCTGATCTCTTCCAACTACATGCTCTCTCTGCTCTCTTCCCACTACATGCTCACTCTGCTCTCTTCCAACTACATGCTCTCTCTGCTCTCTTCCCACTACATGCTCTTTCTGCTTTCTTCCAACTACATGCTCTCTCTGCTCTCTTCCCACTACATGCTCTCTCTGCTCTCTTCCCACTACATGCCCTCTTCCCACTACATTCTCTCTCAACTCTTTTCCCACTACATGCTCGCTCTGCTCTCTCTTCCCACTACACACTCTCTCTGCTCCCTTCCTACTACATACTCTCTGCTCTCTTCCCACTACAGGCTCTCTCTGCTCTATTTTCAGTACATTCTTTCTTTGCTCTCTTCCCGCTACATGCTCTCTCTACGTTCTTCCCACTACAGGCTCTCTCTGCTCTATTTACAGTACATACTCTATTTGCTCTCTCCTTACTTCATACTCTCTCTGCTCTATTCCCACCACAGGCTCTCTCTGCTCTATTTTCATTACATGCTCTCTCTGCTCTCTTCCTGCTACATATTCTCTCTGCTCTCTTCCCACTACAAGCTCTATCTGTTCTCTTAACACTACATACTCTCTCTGCTCTATTCCCACCACATGCTCTCTCTGCTCTATTTTCAGTACATGCTCTCTTCCCGCTACATACTCTCTCTGCTCTCTTCCCGCTACATACTCTCTCTGCTCTCGTCTCACTACATGTTTTTTCTGCTCTCTTCCCACTACATGCTCCCTTCCCACTACATACTCTCTCTGCTCCATTCCCACTACATACTCTCTCTGCTCTCTTCCCACTACATGCTCTCTCTGCTCCCTTCCCACTACATGCTCTCTGCTCTATTCCCACTACATGCTCTCTCTGCTCTCTTCCCACTACATGCGCTCTCTGCTCTCTTCCCACTACATGCGCTCTCGGCTCTTTTCCCACTACATGAGCTCTTGGCTTTCTTACCACTACATGTGCTCTCTGCTCTCCTCCCACTACAAGCTCCCTCTGCTCTTTTCCTACTACATGCTCTTTCTGCTCTCTTTCCACTACATGCTCTCTCTGCTCTCTTCCCACTACATGCTCTCTCTGTTCTCTTCCCACTTCATGCTATCCCTGCTCTCTGCACACTACATGCTCTCTCTGCTCTCTTCCCATTACATGCTCTTTTCCAACTACATGCTCTCTCTGCTCCCTTACCACTACATACTCTCCCTGTTCTATTCCCACTACAAGCTCTCTCTCTGCTCACTTCCCACAATATTCTCTCTTTGCTCTCTTCCCACTACACACTCTCTCTGCTCCCTTCCTACTACATACTCTCTTCCCGCTAAAGGCTCTCTCTGCTCTATTTTCAGTACATTCTCTCTTTGCTCTCTTCTCGCTACATGCTCTCTCTACTCTCTTCCCACTACAGGCTCTCTCTGCTCTATTCTCAGTACATACTCTATTTTCTCTCTCCCCACTTCATGCTCTCTCTGCTCTCTTCCCACAACATACTCTCCCTGCTCTATTCCCACCACAGGCTCTCTCTGCTCTATTTTCATTACATGCTCTCTCTGCTCTCTTCCTGCTACACACTCTCTCTGCTCTCTTCCCACTACATGCTTTATCTGCTCTCTTCAAACTACATACTCTGAGGCATATTTAAGAAATGTCTTGCGGACCTGACATCGCTGAATGCGGAGAGCAGTACGCTCTCCGCATTTAACATTGCACCAGCAGCTCACAAGAGCTGCTGGTGCAACGCCACCCCCTGCAGACTCACGGCCAATGGGCCCCCAGCAGGGAGCTGTGAATCAACCTGATTGTACTCGATCGGGTTGAATTGTTGCGATTCCTGTCCGCCTGCTCAGAGCAGGCAGACAGGGTTATGGAGCAGCAGTCTTTGTGACCGCTGCTTCATAACTGCTGTTTCTGGCGAGTCTGAAGACTCGCCAGAAACACGGGCCATCAAGCTCCTTTCGGAGCTTGATAGATAGGCCCCTCTCTCTGCTTTCTTCCCACTACATGCTATCTCTGCTTTCTTCCCACTACATACTCTCTGCTCTCTCGCTCTCTTCCCACTACATGCTCTCTCTGCTCTCTTCCCACTACATGCTCTCTCTGCTTTCTTCCCACTACATACTCTCTGCTCTCTTCCCACTACATGCTCTCTCTGCTCTCTTCCCACTACATGCTATCTCTGCTTTCTTCCCACTACATGCTCTCTCTGCTCTCTTCCCACTACATGCTCTCTTCCCACTACATGCTCTCTCAACTCTTTTCCCACTATATGCTCTCTCTGCTCTCTTCCCACTACATACTCACTCTGCTCTCTTCCCACTACAGGCTCTCTATGCTCTATTTTCAGTAAATGCTCTATTTGCTCTCTTCCCACTACATGCTCTCTCTGCTCTCTTCCTGCTACATGCTCCCTGTGCTCCCTTCCCGCTACAAACAGTGCCTGCATAAACTTTAGTACAGGTCTTGGGAGCTGAGTGAGCTAAGTCTCCTGTTCTCTAATTGTCATAGTAGTCTATATTAGGAGGTCTACAGCCTCAGCTCTGTTATATTTTGTAGTAGTGTATGGAAAAAACGTAGGTATTTTTTAGACTTGGGAAATGGACCAGTTCCCTTTAAAGGATTGTATGAAAAATAAGATTTCTCAAGTAGAGAGTAAAAACCCTTATGAATGGAAAATTGTAACAATGGATACAAGCTTCAACATAATAGAAATAGATAAGCACATCTGTGGACAAAAAAAAATGCATTTCAGAAATGGGCACAACACCAAAAACATGGTACTTTTGATTCCATTATTTTCTGCACTGAATGGTCTCACAAATACTGGAAGATGATAATTCACATAGAGCCTTCTGAGGCAAAGAATTTGTGCAGATGTTTCAGTTTGGAAGGAATTTCACATTTGCCTTGGAAAACATAGGAAGCTGAAATCAGCTTTTTTCATATTCATTGTTTTACATCTTCTATGTTAAATTATTGGCAATCCATTTGGACGACTTAGAAGGTAATTTAAAGGTTCAGATTACCAAACAGAAATTGGATCATTTTCAAGTCTCATTATTATATTCTCTTCAACAAGGAAATGGAACACATGCCATTTACAACAAAATCTGTAGTAGGTGAAACATCCTGCGCCTTACCCTTCTGACTGATAAAGCTTCCTCAATATCTGACAGCTGCATATGTATGATATGCATGAAACAAATAATTGAAAAGATTATAGAAGCCACGGCAGCCTGAAAACTGCAGACCTGACACTACATGTGGCATCATTACCCCAGCCTTGCATATTTTTATTAGTTCTAATATGAAGCAATATGTCAACACTTTTGATACACATGGTAAAAATTTTCTAAATGTAATCTGAATTATAATGGAGTTCTGCAGATATTCACATAATATAATTTTAAAAAAATACAAAAAACAATTACTTATATTCTTATACATTTTCTTATCCTCTACATGATAACTGCAAATGATGTTTGTTGTTGTAATGTTGAATCACTTTTTTAAAAAAAATATAAAATTCTGAAGTAGTAAGCTTAAAGGAACACTATTGTTTTACAAATATATTTAGGACTCTTTGATTCCTATTTTTCTTACTCCTTCTGGCTGCTTTTTGGTCCAAAGTTTAAAAGTGTTGCAGAAGTCAGTACAACCATTCAGAAGTCATATCACCGTCTCAATTATTGGGAAGGAGAACATGCTCTTTATGTCTCTGGACAGCCAGAGGAAGACCTTTGGGGGTCAATTTATCAAGCACCGTACGGAGTTTGATGTCCCATGTTTCCAGCAAGGCTTTAGGATCACCAGAAACAGAAGTTATCCACCTGCTCTGAGGCGGCGGACAGAAATCAACCTAATCGAATGCAATCGGGTTGATTGACGCCCCCTGCGGATGATTGGCTTCGAATCTGCAGGGGGCGGTATGTAAAAGCAGTTCACAAGAACTGCTTTGGCATTTATCGATGTGCAGCGGGCATGATAGGCTATATCGTATCATGTCCGCTCGCACATTAATAAATTGACCCCTTGGAGTCTGAAATATGCATTTAACATTTTTTTTACTTTAATATGTTTTTATTTTATTTTTAATTTTACTGTTCCAAAGAGTGATACAGTCAATCAAACCTTTAACTCAGTATCTAGAAAGAAATTGTTAACTGCTGCAGAACATACACAAAGTGCTTTGGTCCTGAGCACTCCAGGGGTGTACAATAAAAATAATCTTTATTTAATAATTTTAAAAAGCAAACATTGAGATGCTTAGACAGAAGGTATGAACCCCTGACGTGTTTCAAGCTAAATTAGCACTTAATCATAACCAAAATTAAAATCCTGTCAAAGTCTGTCGCTCTTTACAAATGTGCAGTATTATTTGAGGCTCTTCCTAGATACTGAGCGACCTAAGATGTTTGATTTTATAATACAGACTGGTTTGGCAGTATCACCCCTACCTCCTTCTATTACAATAAATGGTTCCCAGTAGAGAGTGAAGTACGAAAGGTTTAAAATGACTATGTGCTATTTAAAATCTATAAAAATCATATGAAAAAAAAATGACAAGAGTTAAACAATTATTGCAGCTAAATAAAATTATATATATATATATCTCATATATCGACATAGAATAGAAATTTACTATATATTGAACAAAAACTTTTGTTTTCTCAAAAAAAAGCAAATCAGTCTGTTTAGTTGACTTGTAAGCCCCATATTAAATACAAATAGCTTAATATGGTAAAGATTACAAAGAAGAAAAAGCAGCTTTTTAGCTTCATAAAGGGGTAGGAGCCCCAAAATGTTGCTGTATCCTACAATAAAGTACTGCACTTTTGTGATAAAATTAGAGTGCAAGCTCTTTTTGCACTAACATAAAAAAACAAAACCTAATTTACAGACTTGTTTTTCTGTTCCGGATATTCTGTCTTCTATATGCATCATACACCACACTGTAATAATACTGGTAAACTAAAATGTTACCTCCTAAAACTTGTAACAGTGTTTTTCTCTCTGATTAGTGGCACAACTTTTCCTGTTTGTCATCCTTTACAGTATTTGCTCGGACCTAGAGAACTTCACCTTTCCCATTACAATCCTCCGTAAAATCCCAGCATTCTTTCAAAGCCTCAATATACAATATTATTCAAACAAAAAAATTATTATCCTGAGGTGAATGATTAAGCTTAAGTGGCCTTCATGGTTTTTAAATGCTGAATTTATTATTCTCATCTAAAATAATAAATAGTACTCTTTGCTCTTGCGTTAAATAGCAAAATACACAATAGTTGGCATAAACTATAAAATATTCACCTAAATAAAAGACCACCGATTTTAAAAGACCATTGTAATCTATTTCATTGTGTTGTTACAGAGGTTATAAAAACAAATATTGTATTCTGCTTACCCTTAGTATAAAGTGTGAAGCTTTTGGAGAAGAAGATCATTGGTGCATATCTACCTAGCTCCCATTTGCAGTAAAACTTAGCCCCCATTTTTTAAAAATACACCATTAAATATTAATTTCTGACTTGGCCACACATTCACAATTTAACCTACCTGACATAGCCCAATACCTAAAGCACCCCTGTACAAATACCCATGTGAACTATACATTATATCTGTACACTTCTCACTTCAAAGATGTTTGTTTGTGAGATACTGCTAAATTGCATATTTTTAAGATGACTGCTGCTTTTACAACCCATCTGAACTGTTCAATGTATTTGGCGCAGCTTTTCTTATTTAATTAAGAGTTAGAGCATACAAGTAGAATTAGTCCATACATACCCCTCCCCCCCTCTTTGGGTTCTTCAGCCCCTGAGGTGTCTGCTGGGAGCTGCAGTTGACATCATTAATCTAACCACTGATTACACCATCAGATGTTTCGGCCAGATCTTAAATTATTAATACAAAATAACACCAGGATTTAGGGGGGGCACGGGGTACTACATTTTGATGATATTTTTTTTAATGTATTTTTGATTAATATTATTATTATTTTTCTTTTTTTCTATGGAGTGCATTTCCCCTTCCTGTATTCCTGGCCTCTAGCAGTGAGAAAAATATCAGCTAAAATTTTAGAGGCATGTTTTTGGGGCAGCAGATTTCCCAGTACCAAGGGCAACATAACTAAAACACCATAGCTGCTACTACCCAAAATGTAATTTTTTATTAAACTAACAACTTATATTTCCAATAATACAGCTGTTTTTATAGTTGTGTTTTTATGCAACTTGTTGGGAGGGGACTAGATGTTTAAATTTCAATAAAGGTACACTGTATACAAAAACCAAGTTACAATATTTGAAAAATAAATTCAATTAAATAGCATTTTTGCCATATATATTAACATTTTTTTCAGCTACTATTGTTAAAATTGAGAGTAAACGTGTCTGGGTTTTGCTCGCTTTCATGCTTTACAGAATGATTAGTAAGCTTTGCTGACATATTGCATTTGCATCAGAATTAAAAAATTCTTAGGTTAAACATACCAGTTGTTGAATTCGAACATCAAATAAAAGGATTCTGATGTAAGATTTCTCAAGATTCAGTAAATTTGGAACTTTTAAGTAAAAATATATAAATAAATAATAATAATAAAAAATATATATAATATATATATATATATATATATATATTTACATGTATGTGTATATATATATATATATATATATATATATATATATATATATATATATATATATATACATATACATACATACACAACCCCAATTCCTTAAAAGTTTGGACTGTATGGAAAATGCAAAAAAACAAATTCAGTTGAAAATTCAAGTCATCCTGTATTATATTGAAAACACATTTGGCTAGATTACGAGTTGTGCATTAGGCTTAAAAAGCAGCGTTGGACGGTCCCAACACTGCTTTTTAACGCCTGCTGGTATTACGAGCCTTGCAGGTACAGATGTACCGCTCACTTTTTTGGCCAGACTCTGAAATACCGCAAATCCACTTTCGTCAATTGCGTATCCTATATTTTCAATGGGACTTGCATAGCGCCGGTATTATGAGTCTGACAAAAATGTGAGCGGTAGACCCTCTCCTGTCAAGACTGGTACCACATTTAAAAGTTAGTAGTTAAGAGTTTTACACTACAACGCCGTAACACAAAAATCATAACTAAAGTGCTAAAAAGTACTCTAACACCCATAAACTACCTATTAACTCCTAAACCGAGGCCCTCCCACATCGCAAACACTAAAATAAATATTTTAACCCCTAATCTTCTGAACCGGACATCGCCGCCACTATAATAAATATGTTAACCCCTAAACCGCCGCACTCCCGCATCGCACACACTAGTTAAATTTTATTAACCCATAATCTGCCGTCCCTAACATCGCCTACATTTATTAACCCCTAATCTGCCGTCCCCAACGTCACCTCCACTATAATAAAGTTATTAACCCCTAAACCTAAGTCTAACCCTAACCTTAAAATATAAAGAGTAGAAAGAGGGCGCCACAATAGCGTGATACCGTCTGGAATGCAGGTACAGATAAAAGTAAGTATTATGCTTACCAAATAGTGTGGCACTGTGCTGTGACCAGTGCAAAAGAGCAGGCTAGCACTTATCAGTGGCTAGTACACTGTGGAAGCCAAGCTCCAAAGGCACTTGTCCTGTTTGAAACTTTGTATATGTCTCCTGTTGACTGGACTTCAGGTGCTGCAAAGGTGTAATCTTTTGTGTGTTGTTCAGTTGGTATTGATAAACCACAACACAGACAACTTCAATTAAAATGACTTTTAATACTTATGATGCGTTTCTCAACCTCAAATGGGTCGTTTCATCAGATAAAAAACCCTAACCTTAACCCCACCTAACTAAAATATAATTTAAATAAATCTAAATAAAATTACTGCAATTAACTATAATATACTATACTATAATTCCTATTTAAAATTAAATACTTACCTATAAAATAAACCCTAAGCTAGCTACAATATAACTAATAGTTACATTGTATCTATCTTAGGGTTTATTTTTATTTTACAGGCAACTTTGTATTTATTTTAACTAGGTACAATAGTTATTAAAAAGTTATTAACTATTTAATAACTACCTAGTTAAAATAAAGACACATTTACCTGTAAAATAAAACCTAACCTAAGTTTACCTATCAGACAATCAGCCAATAACCTATCAGCCAATCGAGAATTAAGGTAGAAAAAATCCTATTGGCTGATGCAAAATAAACCCTAAGCTAGATACAATGTAACTATTAGTTATATTGTAGCTAGCATAGGGCGTATTTTATAGGTAAGTATTTTGTTTTAAATAGGAATTATTTAGTTAATTGTAGTAATTTTATTTAGATTTATTTAAATTACAGGGAGTGCAGAATTATTAGGCAAGTTGCATTTTTGAGGATTAATTTTATTATTGAACACAACCATGTTCTCAATGAACCCAAAAAACTCATTAATATTAAAGCTGAATATTTTTGGAAGTAGTTTTTAGTTTGTTTTTAGTTTTAGCTATTTTAGGGGGATATCTGTGTGTGCAGGTGACTATTACTGTGCATAATTATTAGGCAACTTAACAAAAAACAAATATATACCCATTTCAATTATTTATTTTTACCAGTGAAACCAATATAACATCTCAACATTCACAAATATACATTTCTGACATTCAAAAACAAAACAAAAACAAATCAGTGACCAATATAGCCACCTTTCTTTGCAAGGACACTCAAAAGCCTGCCATCCATGGATTCTGTCAGTGTTTTGATCTGTTCACCATCAACATTGCGTGCAGCAGCAACCACAGCCTCCCAGACACTGTTCAGAGAGGTGTACTGTTTTCCCTCCTTGTAAATCTCACATTTGATGATGGACCACAGGTTCTCAATGGGGTTCAGATCAGGTGAACAAGGAGGCCATGTCATTAGATTTTCTTCTTGTATACCCTTTCTTGCCAGCCACGCTGTGGAGTACTTGGATGCGTGTGATGGAGCATTGTCCTGCATGAAAATCATGTTTTTCTTGAAGGATGCAGACTTCTTCCTGTACCACTGCTTGAAGAAGGTGTCTTCCATAAACTGGCAGTAGGACTGGGAGTTGAGCTTGACTCCATCCTCAACCCGAAAAGGCCCCACAAGCTCATCTTTGATGATACCAGCCCAAACCAGTACTCCACCTCCACCTTGCTGGCGTCTGAGTCGGACTGGAGCTCTCTGCCCTTTACCAATCCAGCCACAGGCCCATCCATCTGGCCCATCAAGACTCACTCTCATTTCATCAGTTCATAAAACCTTAGAAAAATTAGTCTTGAGATATTTCTTGGCCCAGTCTTGACGTTTCAGCTTGTGTGTCTTGTTCAGTGGTGGTCGTCTTTCAGCCTTTCTTACCTTGGCCATGTCTCTGAGTATTGCACACCTTGTGCTTTTGGGCACTCCAGTGATGTTGCAGCTCTAAAATATGGCCAAACTGGTGGCAAGTGGCATCTTGGCAGCTGCACGCTTGACTTTTCTCAGTTCATGGGCAGTTATTTTGCGCCTTGGTTTTTCCACACGCTTCTTGCGACCCTGTTGACTATTTTGAATGAAACGCTTGATTGTTCAATGATCACGCTTCAGATGCTTTGCAATTTTAAGAGTGCTGCATCCCTCTGCAAGATATCTCACTATTTTTGACTTTTCTGAGCCTGTCAAGTCCTTCTTTTGACCCATTTTGCCAAAGGAAAGGAAGTTGCCTAATAATTATGCACACCTGATATAGGGTGTTGATGTCATTAGACCTCACCCCTTCTCATTACAGAGATGCACATCACCTAATATGCTTAATTGGTATTAGGCTTTCGAGCCTATACAGCTTGGAGTAAGACAGCATGCATAAAGAGGATGATGTGGTCAAAATACTCATTTGCCTAATAATTCTGCACTCCCTGTATATTTAAGTTAGGTGGGGTTAGGGTTAGACTTAGGTTTAGGGGTTAATAACTTTATTATAGTGGTGGTGATGTTGGAGACGGCAGATTATGGGTTAATAAATGTAGGTAGGTAGCGGCGATGTTAGGGACGGCAGATTAGGGGTTAATAAAATGTAACTAGTGTTTGCGATGCAGGAGTGCAGCTGTTTAGGGGTTAATAAATTTATTATAGTGGCGGCAACGTTGGGGGCAGCAGATTAGGGGTTAATAAATGTAGTTAGGTTGCGGCGACATTGGGGGCAGCAGATTAGGGATTAATAAATATAATGTAGGTGTCGGCGATGTTGGGGGCAGCAGATTAGGGGTTCATAAGTATAATGTAGGTGGCGGCGGTGTCCGGAGCGGCAGATTAGGGGTTAATAATATAATGTAGGTGTCAGCGATGTTGGGGGCGGCAGATTAGGGGTTAATAAGTGTAAGATTAGGGATGTTTAGACTCGGGGTTCATGTTAGGGTGTTAGTTGTAGACATAACTTTTATTTCCCCATAGGAATCAATTGGGCTGCGTTAGGAGCTTTACACTGCTTTTTTGCAGGTGTTAGGGTTTTTTTCAGCCAGCTCTCCCCCATTGATTCCTATGGGGAAATCGTGCACGAGCACGTTTTATCAGCTCACTGCTAACGTAAGCAGTACTGGTATTGAGGTGAGATGAGGAGCTAAATTTTGCTCTACGCTCACTTTTTTGCGATTAACGCCGGGTTTGTAAAAACCTGTAATACCAGCGCTGTCTGTAAGTGAGCGGTTAGCATAAACTGCTCGTTAGCACTGCACAGCCTCTAACGCAAAACTCATAATCTAGGCCACTATTTGATGTTTTACTTTGTGAATTTAATGTATTTTTGAAAATATACACTCATTTCAAATCTGATGACTGCAACACACTCCAAAAAAAATGGGACAGTTGACTGTTTACCACTGTGTAACATCACATTTTTTTTTTTTTATAACACTTATTAAGCGTTTGGGCACTGAAGACACCATTTGGTTAAGTTTAGCAATGGGAATTTTCTCCCATTTATCCATTACGCATGTCTTCAGCTGTGCAACTGTACAGGGCCTTCATTGTCTCATTTTGTGCTTCATAATGTGCCACACATTCTCATTTGAAAATAGGTTAGGACTGCAGGCAGACCATGCTAGCACCTGCACTTTCTGCTTACGCAACATACGCTTGTAATCCGGGCACAATGTGGTTTGGCGTTTTCCTGCTGAAAATTGAAGGTACGCCCCTGAAAAAGATAATGAGGCCTATTTATCAAGCCGTCAATCACAAATACGCTGGAATTTCGCAATGTAATTGTGGCGAGCCTAATTCGACATATTAATCAAAGCCTACAGACCGGCAAAAGTTGAAATTTGAGAAGTAAAATACGATCCGCTGGTCTCAGTCCGACACAGATCAATGCTAACATCATTACAGATGTTCTGAATACAAATTCTGCGCTATTTGACAACTTTTGTCATTTATCAAACTTCTAACATGTACGCTCACCACTATTCTGGCCCAGCATACCTGCTTTTCAATCAGACACCCTAAATGTTGCGGATGCCATAGGAATCAATAGGAGTCTGAAAGCAGTGAAAGCTTATGTTCGCTGCTGCCCGATAGACCATTAATTTCTATGGTAGAATAAAAGTTAAAGGGACAATATACCCAAACATTTTCTTTCATGATTAGGGTAGAGAATACAATTTTAAACAACATTCCAATTTACTTCTATTAACTAATTTGCTTCATTCTTTAGATATACTTTAATGAAGAAATAGCAATGCACACTGTGAACCAATCACAGGAGGCATTTCTGTGCAGCTACCAATCAGCAGCTACTAAGCATATCTAGATATGCTTTTCAGCAATTGATATCAAGAGAATGAAGCAAAATAGATAATAGAAGTAAATTAGAAAGTTGTTTATAATTGTATGCTCTTTCTAAATCATGACAGAAAAAAATTGGGTTTCATGTCCCTTTAAGTTTACACCAAACACAATAACATAAGCCCCGAGTCTAAACACCCCATATCTGGTGCCCCGACACCGCCGCCACCTACATAATGTTATTAACCCCTATTCCGCCGCTCCCCGACACTGCTGCAACTAAATAAATATATTAACCCCTATCCCCAGGCTCCCGGAGTGCACCGCAACTAACTAAACGTATTAACCCCTATCCCGCTGCTCCTGGAGCCCACTGCAACTCTAATAAAGTTATTAACCCCTATCCCACGGCTCCCGGACCCCTCCGCAACTAAATAAATGTATTAACCCCTAAACCCCTGGCCTCCCACATCGCCATAAACTAAATTAGGCACTACCACTTACTAAACCTAGTAACCCCTAAACTGCCAGCCCCCCACATCGCCATAAACTAAATTAAGCTATTAACCCCTAAACCTAACAACCCACTAACTTCACATTAAATATTAACTCATTCCTATCTTATAATAAATTTAAACTTATCTTTAGAATTAAAATAAACTATATTAAACTACTAATTAACCTACCCTAACTATTATACTAAATTACATTAAACTATATTAAACTATTAATTAACCTACCCTAACTATTATACTACAATTACATTACGCTACAAATTAAATTAACTATATTATATATTTAAAAACGTAACCCTACTCAAGTTATTTAAATCTACAATAAAAATAACACAAAATAAAAAACACTGTTACACAAAATAAAAAATAAATTATCAAATATTTAAAGAGCATATTCAGGTCCGTGGCCACAATGTTAGGTGAGCGTATTGGTGCCGGTGAATGCAGCATAGTTGACGGCTTGATAAATATCCCTCAATGTCTGGATGGTAGCATATGTTGCTACAAAATGTATACATATCTTTCTGCATTAATAGTGCCCTCATAGATGTGCAAGTTACCCATGCCATGGACCCTGACCCCCCCCCCATACAATGACAGATGTAAACAGCTTTGATGGTCCTTTTCCTCTTTGGCCCGGAGAACATGACGGCGGTTTTTTCCAAAATCTATTTTAAATGTTGACTCGTCAGACCACAAAACACGATTCCACTGTGCTACTGTCCGAATTGGTGGCTCTTCTGGAAGTATGAGGGATCAGGGATCATGCACATTCAGATGTGGTTTTCAGCATTGCCCTTTACACACCGAGATTTGACTGGATTTCTTGAAAATTTTGATTATATTGTGAACTTTAGAAGGTGAAATGCTCAAAATCCTACCGATTTGTCTTTGGGGAATGTTGTTCTCAAAGTGTTGGAATATTCACTGATGCATCTGTTGACGGATTGGCGAGCCTCGACCCCTTATCCCTCAAATGTTTGCACTCCACTCATTATCTGGCACCTAATGTTATCTTAGTAGCAAAAAGTTTTCTTCCTATAGTTACAATTATTATATTTATTTATAAACTCTCAAAACTCAAATTCTCAAACATCATATTATATGCTTTAATAAAAACAACCTTTATTAATACATAGATGTATCCACATTGTATATATTTACTATTATTTTACAGACTCACTGTCATAATCGATGGAGATTTATCTATCTTGTAAATGTTATGTTCTTGCAGTATAGAATGAGTTATGCTGTAAAATATACTATTTTTCACAAGAAGCCCTTCAAAAAAGTTACTAAACAAAATAAAAATAAATAAATTATAAACTCTCTCTAAAAACAGTGCCAACAATAGTTTCCACCTTAAAGGCACACTGTACCCAAAAATTTTCTTTTGTAATTCAGAAAGAGCATGCCATTTTAAGCAACTTTCTAATTTACTCCTATTATCAATTTTTCTTCGTTCTCTTGCTATCATTATTTGAAAAAGAAGGCATCTAAGCTTTTTTTTGGTTTTTAGTACTCTGGACAGCACTTTTTTATTGGTGGATGAATTTATCCACCAATCAGCAAGGACAACCCAGGTTGTTCACCAAAAATGGGTCGGCATCTAAACTTACATTCTTGCATTTCAAATAAAGATACCAAGAGAAAGAAGAAAATTTGATAATAGGAGTAAATTAGAAAGTTGCTTAAAATTTCATGCTCAATCTGAATCAAGACAGAAAATTTTTGCTTACAGTGTACCTTTCAGCAAAATTGGGCTAAAGAAGCTACTCCTAAGTATAGCTGGTAACCATGCCATAGAACAAGCTACTGAGCTGTTGTTCATTTTTGGGAGATTGTTTCTCTTTCTGTATGTATTTGTATTATGACCCTGGGAAAATCTCCCTAAGGGTGATAGGGGGAAACCAGATGTGGGCTCCAATCTGTTTATTGGGACTTGGCTGCACCTCAGTGACAAGGCCCAAAGGATACCAAAACGATCATCTAGGGTTGCCATTTCCCTTTTTCAGTGGAGAAATGCTTGGTATTTTGGATCTGGACTGACCTTGTTAAGCAGGATCAGACTGATATACTTTAGGAAAATTTCTTCTCTGTGAAAAGAAGATACACCGAGGTGGTAATTGTGCCATACAGCACACTAATAAGCTGTTGTTTGTTCCTGGCAGATTGCTTCTCTTTCTGTATATAATCTTTAAAACTGCAGGTGATTCACAAATGCTAGTTCAACAATATACTATAATATACTGAATATAGCGAAAACAAAAACCTGCACTCTCTGGATTTACAGTGATGAACTGTACCCCTTCCTCAAACAGGTGAACCATGTTTCAAATAAATACATATCTCAAGACCCACCATTAAACAGGAATAAATGCCAATGTAGTTGTCATAGCAACACCAAAGACACAAATGCAATCAGCAATAAACCAAAAATATACAGTGCCACCAATCTTCTGTGTCACTGTGAAACACTTTTCAGTGATGAATGATTATTTATATTTTATGGATAAATTGTCTTGCAGCAAAACATATGGGTGATTTTTTAATAATCACTAGTTTGTTTATTTTTAAATCATAGGTTTGTAAAATATATGTTAGCTCCATATGTTTATTTGTTTATAATCATTTAAATTGACTAATTTATTTATTATATTCTGAATAGACTGTTCCAAACAAAGGCCGTAGACATGATTATTTTATTTTGTACAGGATTTTTATCAAAATCCCTATTTACACTATAAACACAATCTTCAACAGGCATGGGAAATTGCTTAATAATGCTCTTAGTACTATTTAAAAAATGTACCTTGCATATTCAGATCAACACTACTTTACTGCTTATACTTACATACCCTATTGGATTGCATTGTACAGCTCTTAAAATAATTCAATCATTTGCTGGGTTAGGTTTCAATAAAAATACGTAAATTTGATTTCTTTTTGCCATCAGAAAATTATGGAAAGCAATGAAGTGCAGGCTTTTCAACTGTGAAGGGATTAAGCAAAATCCTAAAATAAACTGTAATAAAGCAATGTTTTCACTCACGATTATATTTTATTATTTAAATCCACTCTATATAATACCAGTACTAATATCATGCATGACTTCACATACTTTAATAATATTTACATGCAATTTGTTAATGCTAAAATGTTTTTGTTTACGCATATGTCAGAAAGATATAGGTTTATTTTAGCTGGATAAAAAATACTTATATGCTTTTTAAAACACATACATTTTATTAACCTTGTTTTTATGAAACAAAATAATAATGGATTACAGTGTTAAAAAAATGACTTCTAGAGACCTGCAACCGTCTTGTGTTGACAATGGCGAGAACTTGAAAACAGGCAAGATCTGGGACAATTGAGAGGTCTGCTTTACAAACACATTTTGTTTCGGGTGTACTGTGAAGTTAGTAGGACATTTTTTGTGTTGTGTAAAATTTGAGGAGGAAACGAAAATCTACTTTCTTATTCTGTTCTTACTATGGGTGTTTTTCTGCACATATACTTCTATATGATAATAATGTACTGCATATCCTGTATAGTATGTTAAATGTTCAACAACAATGTCAAATTATTACTTAACTGGACACAAATGACATTGTGAGCAGATACTGTAACCACGTACTCTTTGGTGTAGATTTATGTAGGGTCGAGCGAAAATGATTCGCTGTAGCAAATCATGCCCGCTCAACCTTGCTAAATGCCAACATGATACACTGTCGGCATTTAATATTGCACAAGCATTTCTAGTGAAATGCTTGTGCAATGCCACCCAGTGCTCACTGGTGGCCAATCGGCCGCTAGCAAGGGGTGTCAATCAGCCCGATCATATAGGATCAGGATGATTTCACCGTTTAGGTGGCGGAGAAGTTAAGGAGTAGCGGTCTTACGACTGTTGCCTCCTAACTTCCGTTTCTGGCGGACCAGAAACAATCGGGTCAGAAGCAGCATCTGCTGCTTGTTAAATCGACCCCTTTGTATGTACATATAATAAACATATTATTCAGCTTAAAATGTGATTTATGCATTGCAAGCCAGACAGAAAAATCCACAATGGACACAACAGTTGAGCCAGTGATGAGAGGCATATGTGCATACCCACAATCACTAGTCCTGTTCACCTAAGGAGCTAACTTTAGCCATGTGTTTAATCACTTTGCAGGCCTCAGTGTGATAATAAAATGATATGGCTACTGCTACATTTCCTTTGGCTGACAATAGCATGAGCCCAGGGTAGTATGAAAAAAATGTAATACATTTTATAAAGCCCTCTTTTAAATGAAGCAAACATAAAACTACTTTAACATCTTGATAAACATATTTTACTTCATGCAAAAAAAAGTCCTTTAACATGTTTGATTGATATTCTGTAACTTGTGTACTATTGTCTGTAAAAAAAAAATTAACTTGGGCTAATATGTACAAAAAAGCAAAACATAAGCCACATACATGTTTTAAATAATTATGGGGAAGATCACAATTCTTTAGAAAAGACCTTTCAAACTTTTTTCACCTGTGATCTCTTTTTTTAATTCTTAGAAAATAGTACAAAACAAAGCCCCTTGAAAGAGGGGTATATCTTTTCTTTTCTTTTTTTAAAAAAAACATCAATATACCACACAAGTGAGATGGTCATTAGAAACAAATAAGTAAACTGAACTTTGTTAACCATTGCTAATTACGATAAGACTCTTTGGCCTCTAGTTATCAAGCCGTCAACCGCAAATACGCTGGAATTCCGCAGCGTATTTGTGATGAGGCTGATTCGCCTTAGTTATCAAGCCCTACTGCCTGGCAAAAGTAGAATCTAGTGACGTAAGCTTCGATCCACCGGACTCAGTCCGACACAGATCGAAGCTTACATCACTCCAGATGTTGCAAACGCAAGTTTGGCACAATCTGACTACTTTTGGTAGTTATCAAACTACTAGCAGGTACGCTCGCCACTATTCCGGGCCAGCGTACCTGGATTTCAATCCGCCCCCCTGGATGCGGCGGATCCCATAGGAATCAATGGGAGACTGACCATAGCGAAAGCTCATGTTCGCTGCTGCCCGATATCCCATTGATTCCTATGGGAAACGTCTGCACCTAACACACTAACATGTACCCCGAGTCTAAACACTGCTAATCTTTCCCCCCCTACACCGCAACTAAATAAATGTATTACCCCCTAAACCACCACTCCCGGACCCCGTTGCAACCTACATTATACATATTAACCCCTAATATGCCGCCCCCTACACTGCCGCAACTAAATAAAGTTATTCCCCCCTAAACTGCCGCTCCTGGACCCCACCGCAACTATAATAAATATGTTAACCCCTAAACCGCCGCTCCCGGACCCCGCCGCCACCTACATAATACCTATTAACCCCTATCCTGCCCCCCTATACCGCCGCCACCTATAATAAATTTATTAACCCCTATCCTGCCACCCCCTACACCGCCGCCACTATAATAAAATTATTAACCCCTAAACCTAAGTCTAACACTAACCCTAACACCCCCTAACTTAAATATTAATTAAATAAATCAAAATAATATTACTCTTATTAACTAAATTAATCCTATTTAAAACTAAATACTTACCTATAAAATAAACCCTAATATAGCTACAATATAACTAAAAGTTACATTGTAACTATTTTAGGTTTTATTTTTATTTGACAGGCAAGTTTGTATATATTTTAACTAGGTACAACAGCTATTAAATAGTTAATAACTATTTAACAGCTACCTAGCTAAAATAAATACAAAATTACCTGTAAAATAAAAACTAACCTAAGTTACAGTTACACCTAACACTACACTATCATTAAATAAATTATTCCAATTTAAAACTAAATATTCACCTGTAAAATAAACCCTAAGAGAGCTACAATGTAATTAATAATTACATTGTAGCCATTTTAGGATTTATATTTATTTTACCGTCAACTTTGTATTTATTTTAACTAGGTACAATAGTTATTAAATAGTTATTAACTATTTAATAACTACCTAGCTAAAAGAAATACAAAATTACCTGTAAAATAAATCCTAACCTAAGTTACAATTAAACCTAACACTACACTATCATTAAATTAATTAAATAAATTAGCTACCAATACCTACAATTAAATACAATTAAATAAACTAAACTAAATTACAAAAAAAACAGACACTAAATTACAGAAAATAAAACATATTACAAGAATTTTAAACTAATTTCACCTAATCTAAGCCCCCTAATAAAATAATAATAAAAAAAAATAATAAAAGTCCCTACCCTATTCTACATTACCAAGTAACCAGCTCTTTTACCACCCCTTAAAAGGGCTTTTTGCGGGGCATTGCCCCAAAGTAATCAGCTCTTTTGCCTGTAAAAAAAAAATACAACCCCCCCAACAATAAAACCCACCACCCACATACCCCTACTCTAACCCACCCAAACCCCCCTTAAATAAACCTAACACTACCCCCCTGAAGATCTCCCTACCTTGAGTCATCTTCACCCAGCCGGGCCGAAGTCTTCATCCGATGGGGCAGAAAAGGACATCCAGACCGGCAGAAGTCTTCATCCTATCCGGGCAGAAGAGGACATCCGGACCGGCAGACATCTTCATCCAAGCGGCATCTTCTATCTTCATCCATCTGACGAGGATCGGCTCCATCTTCAAGACCTCCGGCGTGGAACATCCTTCCTGCACGATGACTACCCGACGAATGGCTGGTCCTTTAAATGACGTCATCCAAGATGGCGCACCTCGAATTCCGATTGGCTGATAGGATTCTATCAGCCAATCGGAATTAAGGTAGGAAAAATCTGATTGGCTGATGCTATCAGCCAATCAGGTTGAAGTTCAATCCGATTGGCTGATCCAATGAGCCAATCGGATTGAACTTCAATCTAATTGGCTGATAGCATCAGCCAATCAGATTTTTCCTACCTTAATTCCTATTGGCTGATAGAATCCTATCAGCTAATCGGAATTCGAGGGATGCCATCTTGGATGACGTCATTTAAAGGACCAGCCATTCGTCGGATAGTCATTGTGCAGGAAGGTTGTTCCACACCGGAGGTCTTGAAGATGGAGCCGCTCCTCATTGGATGGATGAAGATAGAAGATGACGCTTGGATTAAGATGTCTGCCAGTCCGGATGTCCTCTTCTACCCGGATAGGATGAAGGTTTCTGCCAGTCTGGATGTCCTCTTCTGTCCCATCGGATGAAGACTTTGGCCCGGCTGGGTGAAGACGACTCAAGGTAGGGAGATCTTCAGGGGGGTAGTGTTAGGTTTATTTAAGGGGGGTTTAGGTGGGTTAGAGTAGGGGTGTGTGGGTGGTGGGTTTTAATGTTGTGGGGGTTTAATTTTTTTTTACAGGCAAAAGAGCTGATTACTTTGGGGCAATGCCCTGCAAAAAGCCCTTTTAAGGGCTGGTAAAAGAGCTGGTTACTTGGTAATGTAGAATAGGGTAGGGACTTTTATTATTTTGGTGTTTTTTTTTAATTAGGGAGCTAGATTAGGTGTAATTAGTTTAAAATTCTTGTAATATTTTTTTATTTTCTGTAATTTAGTGTTTGTTTTTTTTGTAATTTAGTTTAGTGTATTTAATTGTATTTAATTGTAGGTATTGGTAGCTAATTTATTTAATTAATTTAATGATAGTGTAGTGTTAGGTTTAATTGTAACTTAGGTTAGGATTTATTTTACAGGTAATTTTGTATTTCTTTTAGCTAGGTAGTTATTAAATAGTTAATAACTATTTAATAACTATTGTACCTAGTTAAAATAAATACAAAGTTGCCTGTAAAATAAATATAAATCCTAAGATAGCTATAATGTAATTATTAATTACATTGTAGCTATCTTAGGGTTTATTTTACAGATAAGTATTTAGTTTTAAATTGGAATAATTTATTTAATGATAGTGTAGTGTTAGGTGTAATTGTAACTTAGGTTAGTTTTTAAGTTAAAGGTAATTTTGTATTTATTTTAGCTAGGTAGCTGTTAAATAGTTATTAACTATTTAATAACTATTGCACCTAGTTAAAATAAATACAAACTTGCCTGTAAAGTAAAAATAAATCCTAAAATAGTTACAATGTAACTATTAGTTATATTGTAGCTAGCTTAGGGTTTATTTTATAGGTAAGTATTTAGTTTTAAATAGGATTAATTTAGTTAATAAGAGTAATATTATTTAGATTTATTTAATTAATATTTAAGTTAGGGGGGTGTTAGGGTTAGTGTTAGACTAAGGTTTGGGGGTTAATAATTTTATTATAGTGGGGGCGGTGTAGGGGGTGGCAGGATAGGGGTTAATAAATTTATTATAGGTGGCGGCGGTATAGGGAGGGCAGGATAGTGGTTAATAGGTAATATGTAGGTGGCGGCGGGGTCCGGGAGCAACGGTTTAGGGGTTAACTTATTTATTATAGTTGCGGCGGGGTCTATGAGCGGCGATTTAGGGGTTAACATATTTATTATAGTTGCGGCGGGGTCCGGGAGCGGCGGTTTAGGGGTTCACATATTTATTATAGTTGCGGCAGGGTCTGGGAGCGGCAGTTTAGGGGTTAACATATTTATTATAGTTGCGGCGGGGTCTAGGAGCGGCGGTTTAGGGGTTAATAACTTTATTTAGTTGCGGGGGGCTCCAGGGGCGCTGGTATAATGGGTAGAACAGTATAGTATAGTGTGAGTGCTTAGTGACAGGGGTATCAATAAAGCTTTAAAAAAGTCAAAGAGCAACGAGATTGATGATTGATAACTATCACAGTCCGCTGCGCATCGCCCCGTACTTGGTGCGCGGCTTTTTTACAGATTTATTGATAACTTTGGTGAGCATATTCAGGTCCACGGCGGCGATGTGAGGCGAGCTTAGGCGAGCGTATTGGGGCCAGCGAAGGCAGGTAAGTACGGAGCTTCATAACTAGAGTCCTCTGTCTAATGATGTGTACCTTACTTGTAGGCTTCTCCTCCCTGTGTGGCAATGAGTAATGTCCTCACATTTGAAGAGGTAAAACATTAGCTATGAACCTACCTCACATTAATTAAAATATGGAAACAAAAAAGTTACTCACTCAAACACAAATACACACACACACTCATACACTCACTCGAACATACATACACATAAACACACTGACTCACACACTCAACACATACATAATCAATTAATCATACATAGGCACAAACACTCATACACACGCACTCACTTATACATACATACATGCACACACACACATATATATATATATATATAAACACACACACATTAACTCATATACACTCACTTATACATTCACACTGACTCACACACACACATAATCACACACACACAAACACACTGACTCACATACTCAACACACATAATCATACATATGCACACGCACACATATAAACACACTTACTCATACATATACACACACACACACATTATGTGTATATATATATATATAACTCATACATATATACTCACAAACTCATATACACTGAGTTATAAATCCACACAGACTCACACACACATAATCATACACACATACATACAAACTCTCTAACAACACACACATAATTATACTCGCTCACAGTAAATTATCAAATCTTGTGGAGAACTCTTAACATTTTTAAGGGTTAGCCACTAATCAGAAAGTGATACCCAGGTGCTGAACCAAAAATGGGCCAGTTCCTAAGCTTACATTACAACTTTTTCAAATAAAGATACCAAGAGAATGAAGAACAATTGATAATAGGAGTAAATAAGAAAGTTGCTTAAAATGTCATGCTTGATCTTGATATCTTGATCATATCCCTTTAAGAAACACTGCTTAAGAAAAACATCTAATTATTTATATTAAAAAATCCCTACAGACTTTTAAAGGTGATTTTCTGTTGGATTGACCCCCTTATTGGGATTAGTACATAGGTTATCTGACTTCTACTTTACAATCATTTGCAATTTATTGATGAAAAATTCATTTATGAATTTAATGTTTTAATAAATATTCAAATATATAATAAATCAAATTGTTTTTTACCAGTGATTTCAAATAGTGGTCCCAGACATTTTTCATCAATGTTCCTTAAAATAAATTAAAAAAATATATATTTAGCTATACCTTGCTTACAGAAACACCTATATCTCAAACCTCTTGTTATATAGTCATAAGGAGTGCTTCTCATAAAATACACTTTAGAAAACTGAATACCTCAATTGACGCTTTTGTCTATGGGTGTTAGTATGATCATGAATTTAATATGATAATTACAGAAAAGGTAGCATGTTTTGTTTCATTCTATTTAAATGATGAAACACTGAGCAATAGAGAGCTATTTTTCTATAGTATCAGTGTATATTGATGGCATTTTAAATGTTAGTAATTTATTTATTTATGTTTTAATGCTGCTAGTAATAATTCTTTGTTCAGTGTTGCAGCTAGAAAAAATGACTAGTAAGTTATTATACTAGGTTATAGTGAAATAACAAAAAAACACATCTCATGGTATTTTTTATCAGTCCTAGACTTGTGCAGTGCTAAAAAAATGTGTTTGTCTGAATCTTTCGCAACAAATATTTGGGAAAATTTGTTTCCCTGAAAATTAGTCTGCTGCACTATTTGGTATTTGTTCTGTTTTAAAAAAAAGCACATACTGAATATTCATTGAACATTTACATTAATTTTCATTAAACAAATGTAAATGTTCCTTTGCTACAGGTGAAAAAGTTCATTATACTTAACTTAATGGAAGAGCCACTTTCTTCTCAGAATCATGGGCCGTCCTAATAGGAGGCTTAGGGGCAGATTTATCAAGGGCCGAATGGCCCCTGTTTCTGCGAGCCTTCAGGATCGCCGGAAACAGGCGTTAAGAAGCAGAAGTCTTAAGACCACTGCTCCTTAACTGGTCCACTACTTTTAAAGGCTGCGGACATCAATTCACCCGATCCTATATGATCGATTGATTGACACCCCCTGCTAGCACCCGATTGGCCGCGAATCTGCAGGGGGTGGCATTGCACAAGCAGTTCACCAGAACTGCTTGTGCAATGTTAAATGCATATACAAATATGAAGGCAGGGTTCCCAAGATGGATGCCACAGTGTTCTACCGAAAACCCTGCTACCATATTTACACAGGAAGGTTTGCGAAGGGCTTATACTCTGGTGTGGACCAACCAAGAATGAAGATAATTCAGTCATTTTTCTTAAATCTTAAAACCACTGTTCCTTAACTCGTCCGCTACCTCTGAGGCAGTGGACAGTAATCATCCCGTTTGGATACGATCAGGATGATTGACACCCCTTGCTAGCAGCCGATTGCCTGCGAATGTGTAGGGGGCGGCATTGCACAAGCATTTGACACGCTACAGTGCATCATGTCTGCCCGCACATTAATAAATCAGCCCTACCGAGTAGAAGCTCATTTTTCTCCTATGTGGCTTTTGTTGCTTGCAAAAAGGAGGTCCTGCTGCAATCTTTTTCCTGGGGCCTATTTAAGTCAAAATACTGCCTTCCCCTAAACATTAGTAGGAATTGAATTTATTCTATTCTGCTATTTAAAATTAACATAAAAAAAAAAAAATTACTTTACATTTTTAGCATAAACTGATTGTGTTAATAGCTGTGCTTTCATATGCATGATAAAAAATATTGTCAATTGTGCCATTAATAGCACATATTAGAAAAATAAGATTAGTTGTAAAGAAACTTTTTCACAGGTGCACGTTAAGAAAAGTTAATTTCTATTAGACGACAGACATTTTGACCAAATGTTCATCTTGCTATTATCAAAGAGCCCATCTGGCGCGTCTATGTTTTGTACAATTGTCTTTTTTCTAAGAGATTGTTTTCTGGCAGTGCATTTTAAGCTGTTTTCTATATCAGGAAAATGATAGAAACAGTAATATTTGCAATGTTTTACAGTATCATATTAGAGAACTGTGATGCTGGTATAAGTTTTTCTGTGAAATTGATAGTGAAAAATATAACCTATATCTGTAAACAAATATATCTTTAATCTAATGAAAGTTAGATACCAAGGATGTAGTAATCCTGGTGTGCAAAAGAAAGGGACTTCAGCACTCTTTTAAACAATATACAACATATTTTATTAATACACATTATTTTATAGAAAGGCACATTCTGTCATCATGGCAGAAAACATATCCCCAGAATACAAGGTGCAAAAAGGGGATAACAAATCAACACAATGTGCAAAAAATAGCAGTACATATCAAAACATATAGCATTTTTAAAAAACTTTAGGCAAATCTGGCGACCCAGATAGTGTGGCTTAACATGCAACACCCTGCTGCACCAAACCCTGTATGCTGACAGGCCACGTCTGGGCAGGTTATCATGGGGATCTATGCATGCAATACAGTTAGTGGTATAAGATGCGGTGGGATTGCAGCAGATATATGCTTAGTGCGGAAACAGAATCACAGCAAGTATCCAAATTTTCAAGATAAAGTTGCTTGTTAGGCAGACAGATATGCAGTGGTATGCCAGTAGTTTAAAACAAGGCAAATAAGCAAAGTGTGATCCATAATATGCAGGAGGAGGCAATGTACAGAAAGAAGCAAGCTGAATAGTAGTTGAAGCAATCCGGACAGCAAGCAAATGAAAGCCAGCTCCACATATAGTGGTTCCATTCAAAAGCTACATAGTACCTCTCCTTAATGTATTGACCTCCAAGAAAAGATTCCACGCTGTTACCAGTTATTGTCCATTCCAGACTGCAGCAATAGTATCCCAGTTCAAATCCGCTTCAGATAAGCAAAAGGAAATCTTTAAAGCCAAATATCGGGCATCAGAGCGCCTAGCCACCACCTACGCGTGTTTCACTCCCATTGGCTTATCAACTGTGCTTCATCAGGGCGTAATTACACCTGCATGTTATGGATCACCCTTTGCTTATTTGCCTTGTTTTAAACTACTGGCATACCACTGCATATCTGTCTGCCTAACAAGCAACTTTATCTTGAAAATTTGGATACTTGCTGTGATTCTGTTTCCGCACTAAGCATATATCTGCTGCTATCCCACCGCATCTTATACCACTAACTGTATTGCATGCATAGATCCCCATGATAACCTGCCCAGACGTGACCTGTCAGCATACAGGGTTTGGTGCAGCAGGGTGTTGCATGTTAAGCCACACTATCTGGGTCGCCAGATTCGCCTAAAGTTTTTTAAAAATGCTATATGTACTGTTATTTTTTGCACCTTGTGTTGATTTGTTATCCTCCTTTTGCACCTTGTATCCGGGGATATGTGTTCTGCCATGATGACAGAATGTGCCTTTCTATAAAATAATGTGTATTAATAAAATATGTTGTATATTGTTTAAAAGAGTGCTGAAGTCCCTTTCGTTTGCACACCAGGATTACTACATCCTTGGTATCTAACTTTCATTAGTTTAAAGAAATATATGTTTATTGGATCTGCACCATATATTTATATATATTTTAATATTAATTGCTAAATTTTGTTTTCTTTTATTATTTATTTATATATTTAATAATTGTATTTATTTCTCAGATTTCATCTTTTTACTAATCATTTTTAGTTTTCTAGTTTATTACCCTCTAGTTTATTACCCAGGAAAAGGCCACATACACATGATGCTAAAGCAGGCATAGAGGTGATCAAAGAAAGGATTGTTTTATTATGTTAAAGCATGGTGGGAATTCTCAGTAGGCAAATAGGCATCTGCTCTAGGCTTCTTCTGTCAGAGGGGCATCTTCCTCTATTGAATACATCTAATAATTAACCATCTATTGTCTTAAGTTCTCTGTACTCCAAACCTGGCTACCCAGCATAGCAAATTAGAAAGTGTGCTGGAGAAGGCATAGAAGGCAGAGCTATACATGTGGGCTGGCAACAGTGGGAATATTAGTACAAAACCCAGTTAGCTCATAAACCTTTGCTTAAGGTAAAGGTGGGCTTGCATATAATAATATATTCTTACATATAAAAGATCAGTAGTATGGAAGCAGCTGCTTTTTTAATGCTAAGAGAGGCACTCTCATAGTGCCAATGTCGGCACTAACACAGATGTTGAATGTAAGTGTTAAAGTGTTGCCATATTCTGTAGTGAAATTAATCCATATAAACTTGGAGTTTTATGAGGGATTTCTGAGATACTCCTTCCCCCAATATTTTTTTTTAATAATTATATGATTTGCTTACTAGGACACCAGAAATGTTCCCGGTTGGCCTCAGGAGTTGGAGAAGGCCAGCTACAATTTAAAGGGGTGCTGCAGTTAGTAAAGCGATGTAGCTGTATTACCTTTCTTTTCTCCTCCGAACTATAAATCTTAAGATTACAAAATGTTTCCTATATTTTAATTTTCAAGACCATGTACCATTTAGTGGCCCTCCTTTGAATGATTTTTAGTGTATAATTACTTCACACTGTACAACAGATGACCATTTTCACTCTCTGAAAGGGAGTCATGAATGAAATCTGTTTGTAGGGTACCTATATTGAACCAATCTGGCATTTTTTTTTAAATACAAACCAATATTTAATTTTAAAACATAAATGACTAAATCCTTTCCAGAGGAGATAGGAGGCTAAGCTGACCAAAACAAAAAGTCAAGATAATGTCAAGAGAGAGACCAGGGGTAACCTAAGTGTGTTTATTAAAAAAAACAAAAAAACATGACATTTTGTTGCTTATATGATTTAGGCTGTTTACACTGATATTTGAAGTTAAAGGGACAGTCTAGTCAAAATTAAACTTTCATGATTCAGATAGGGCATGCAATTTTGAGCAACTTTACAATTTATTTGTATCATTAAATTTTCTTTGCTCTCTTGGTATTCTTTGTAGAAAGCTAAACCTAGGTGGGCTCATATGCTAATTTTTATGCCATAAATTTATGCCATAAATGAAAATCATGGAAATTGTCAGGGGTGCCTAAACTTTTGCATACAACTGTATCTACTCCTATAGATGTATAGGTGTAGATATGTATTTTATATGAACAGTATCATATACACACACACATATATAATGTTGATTGTTATTTTCACTTGGAATTGTCTGAGGACGGGGTCACTCCCTGAAAACGTTCACAATAAACTACTTTGTTTGATTTACATCTAAACGGTGAGTGCGCTCTTTGGCTTGTATATAATCATTGTTTGGGAGGCACCCCGGAATTACTATTGAATAGTGAGTGCTGCACTTGTTGCATTACTATATATATATATATATATATATATATATATATATATATATATACAGTGTGTGTATATATATATATATATATATATATAAAATAAAAAGTACATTATTTTCTATGTGAAGAGCATAAGAATGAAAATTTGCATTTGCGCATCGTTTCACAATTTAGATTTTAACGTGGTTGGGTTAGTGCACATGATATTGAAATATTACATATAAAATATTTTTTAAATCAAAAACTATTAAAAAAAATAAACTGACTGTAAAATATTGTAATAATCCATTTAATATATCTATGTATTTTACAGTAAGTAATAAATTAATAATTTTTATTAAATTGTTTAGTATTTTATATGTAATATTTCAATAATGTGCCTTAAGAGGTGCGCTAAACTGGCCATATTAAAATAAAATAAAAAATGTATTCTATATCTATTTGATACATTATACTCTAAGTGAAAAACATTGTAATGTTAAATATGTATAGTAATTGTAAAGCAAAACACACACATACATTTTATATATATAGCACACCTGATGAAGGTGTATGACCCAGAAACGCGTAGTGAGTATATTGTTTAAGTTGTCTGGCTTAACCAGTAGGTTACGACTTGCTGTTAACATTTACTCATTTTTATCTATATATATTTTTATTTTGTATGCATTTGTTTTTATTATTGTGTAACATTATAACATTATGAATAGTTCCTTTGTATTGTATTGATAGTAGACGCTCTCCATATATATATATATATATATATATATATATATATATATATATATATATATATATATATATATATATATATATATATACTGTATATATATATAATTTCAATGTTCTGTTCTTCACAATATGTTCTAAGTATTTTTAAATAGATATTAATATAAATCTGTATATATCTATACCAATATATAATCATATATATATATATATATATATATATATATTACCAAAATACCATCAGATATATATATATATATATATATATATATATATATATATATATATATTACCAAAATACCATCAGAGATATATATATATATATATATATATATATATATATATATATATATATATATATATATATATATATTTAAGAGTAGAACATTGTAATGTGAAATATTCATATTTCATGTCAGATTTAGCATATTTGAATAAACTTGATAGGGGTTAGCATGCAAGCATGAATGATAGCTTTCTTTTCTTTTTTTTTTTTTTTCCTTTTTCATGCTCCATTGAAGTCTACGGGGAATGTGTTAATGCATTTGCGATATTGAAGTTCCCACTTGATTCTGAGACTGGAACAGGATACAGAAGTTGGGCAGATGCAATGTACAGAACTTGGGTGCAGCAGCTGGATACTGGTTCTTGGCAGATACCCTCTGCAGAACTTGGATAATAAAGCCGGAATTTGGTGCTTGCTGGGGCCCCCTGCAGGGCTTGTACACATGAGCAAGATACCAGAGCTGCAAAACTGGGGAATGGGAAATAAAGGGATTATCTCTATTTTAAAACAACAACACACATTCTGGTGTTGACTGTCCCTTTAATTGTTAAAACACACCCATGATTATGCTAATAAGCAACAATATAGAAGCTAAATAATATCTCTACCTATTCTTAGATTAATAATAGAAACAATAGAGAAGAATACAAACTTTGGGACATATATTAATCATCAATTCATTGTTACATGAGAAAATCCCACAGCAGGTCTGCTAATACAGGGAAGCAATACATACTTTGTAATGCAATGTCATGCAGTCAGACATAGCACATTATATATAATTTATAACAATAATACTAATTGCAAAACACTAATTATTAAAATGTCCTAACTTCCTAGAGCATAATGTCAATCCATGCAGAATGACATATATAGTGTGTACAGAATATATATGTGCAATCAATATATGTATAAAAGATCAGTCCAATGAGAGTTATTTTCAAAAAGAGGTCAGGAGACAAGCCAGATACAGGAACCAGGAGAACCGCCGAACAACAAGAATTCAGCATCAGACGAGAGGCACAAACAAAGCTGGTAAACCACATTGTCAGGTCAGGGAGCAGTCTTTGAGGCTTCCTTATTTAGAAGTGCTGATTGGGAAACTATCTGCAGCTGGTAAGCAGGTGGAGCCAAAAAGCTAACCAGTACAGATAGCAGCACAAATAAACTCTCAGCCTGAGCCAGAGCCCTCCAATAACACAGAAACAGGCTAGAGCAAATCATCAGCAGAGGTCTCAAGTTTGAGACTGGGCATGGCCATGACAGTTCCACTTTTTGCATGTGTCGGGTTACCGCTCATGCTCAAACTTTTTGCTTTCAACTCGTAATTAAAATACACCTAAATATACGAATACAAATTCTAACTATCTTAAAATACACCTAAATATACGAAAACAAATTCTAACTATCTTAAAATAAAAAAAACTTACCTGCAAAATTAAATAAAAACATAGGGCGTGATCCGATATACGGCACAGGTTTCGGCGCAAGCGTGGAAACCTGCGTCGCCCATAGTTTCAGCTCGCAACTCGAGCTATCTTATATATGGCGCCGTCAGATGCTAAAGTGCCGTAAGTCTGGCAAACTAGCGATGTCCAGAAATCTGCGTAAGTACAAATTTCTGGAGTCGCCAGTGACTTACGGCACTTTAAAAACTGCCGCCTACAAAAACTGACTAAGTTATAAAATAACCTGTAATGTCTAACACGCCTCCCAAACATAGCCCGACACGTATACCCCTATATCCGCAATCCCCCCTCTCACTCCTAATAATAAATATATTAACCCCTAAACCGACGCTCCCGGATCCCATCACCAGCTACATTATCTATATTACCCCCTAATATGATCCCCCTACAACGCCGCCAGTTACATTAAATGTTTTACCCCCTAATGTGAGCCCCCTACACCGCCACCACCTACATTAACTATATTACCCCCTAATATGATCCCCCTACACCGCCGCCACCTATTTAAACTTTATTACCCCCTAATATGATCCCCCTACACCGCCGCCACTTATTTAAACTATATTACCTCCTAATATGATCCCCCTACACCGCCGCCAACTATTTAAACTATATTACCCCCTAATATGATCCCCCTACACCGCAGCCACCTATTAAAACTATATTACCCCCTAATATGATCCCCCTACACCGCCGCCACCTATTTAAACTTTATTACCTCCTAATATGATCCCCCTACACCGCCGCCACTTATTTAAACTATATTACCTCCTAATATGATCCCCCTACACCGCCGCCAACTATTTAAACTATATTACCCCCTAATATGATCCCCCTACACCGCAGCCACCTATTTAAACTATATTACCCCCTAATATGATCCCCCTACACCGCTGCCACCTATTTAAACTATATTAACCCCTAATGTGAGCCCCCTACACCGCCGCCACCTATATTATATGTACTACCCCCTAATCTGACCCCCTTACACCGCCGCCACCTATATTAAAATTATTAACCCCTAATCTAATCCCCCTACACTGCCGCCACCTATAATAAATGTATTACCCCCCAAAATACTAAAATTTCCCTACCACTAAACCTAACTCTAACCCTACAAATAGCCCTGAAAAGGGCTTTTTGCGTGACATTGCCCCAAAGTAACCAGCTCTATTACCAGCCCTTAAAAGGGCCTTTTGCGGGGCATTGCCCCAAAGTAACCAGCTCTTTTACCAGCCCTTAAAAGGGTCTTTTGCGGGGCATTGTCACAAAGTAATCAGCTCTTTTACCTGTAATCTAATCCCCCTACACCGCCGCCACCTATATTAAATATATTAACCCCTAATCTGACCCCCCTACACCGCCGCCACCTTAATTAAATATATTAACCCCTAATCTGACCCCCCCCTACACTGCCGCCACCTATATTAGCTATATTAACCCTAATTATATTAGGGTTAATATAGTTATTATAGTTATTATATTATATATATTATTAATGTAGTTAATAATTCATATAGTTATTATATTATATATTAACCCTATCTAACTCTAACACCCCTAACTTAATTATTATTAAAATAAATTTAAATAATATTAATAATATTAACTAAATTATTACTATTTAAATCTAAATACTTACCTATAAAATAAACCCTAAGATAGCTACAATATAATTAATAATTACATTGTAGCTATTTTAGGGTTTTTAATTATTTTACAGGTAACTTGGTATTTATTTTAACTAGGTACAATAGTTATTAAATAGTTAATTACTATTTAATAGCTAACTAGTTAAAATAATTACCAAATTACCTTTAAAATAAATCCCAACCCAAGTTACAAATACACCTACACTATCAATAAATTAATTAAATAAACTACAAATATCTAAACTAAAATACAATTAAATACACTCAACTAAATTACAAAAACAAACAAACACTAAATTACAAAAAAAACAAACACTAAATTACAAAAAATAAAAAAAGATTACAAGATTTTTAAGCTAATTACACCTAATCTAAACCCCCTAATAAAATAACAAAGCCCCCCAAAATAAAAAAAATTCCCTACCCTAATCTAAATTACAAAAAGTAATCAGCTCTATTACCAACCCTTAAAAGGGCCTTTTGTGGGGCATTGCCCCAAAGTAATCAGCTCTTTTACCTGTAAAAAAAAAGAACAACCCCCCCCATTACAACCCACCACCCACATACCCCTACTCTAACCCACCCAATCCCCCCTTAAAAAAATCTAAGTCTAACCCCCAAGTGCTCCTTACCTGTCCTGAAGACCGGCGGAGAAGGTCCTGTTCCAGGCGGAGAAGTCTTCTTCCAGGCGGCAACCTCTTCTTCTTCCAGGATCCAGCTGGCGCGGAGCGGAGGAGTTGAAGACCGATGACCATCTGGAACTGAAGACCGGCGATGCTGGAACTGAAGATCGGCGACGCTGGAACTGAAAACCGGAGCCGGAGCGTGGAGGATACTCTTCATACGATCGCCGCCGTACACTGAATAGGAATTCAAGGTACGTGCTTAAAAATGGCGTCCATTGAATTCCTATTGGCTGATTTGAGCCTTCAAATTCAAATCAGCCAATCGTATGCGAGCTACTTTAATTCTATTGGCTGATTTGAATAGCCAATAGAATAAGAGCTACTGTAATTCTATTGGCTATTCTAATCAGCCAATAGAATTACAGTAGCTCTTATTCTATTGGCTATTCAAATCAGCCAATAGAATTAAAGTAGCTCGCATACGATTGGCTGATTTTAATTTGAAGGCTCAAATTAGCCAATAGGAATTCAAGGGACGCCATTTTTAATCGCGTACCTTGAATTCCTATTCAGTGTACGGCGGCAATCATATGAAGAGTATCCTCCACGCTCCGGCTCCGGTCTTCAGTTCCAGCGTCGCCGATATTCAGTTCCAGCATTGCCGGTCTTAAGTTCCAGATGGACGGTCTTCTGCTCCGCGGTCATCGGTCTTCAACTTCTCCGCTCCGCGTCGGCTGGATCCTGGAAGAAGAAGAGGTTGCTGCCTGGAAGAAGACTTCTCCGCCTTGAACAGGACCTTCTCCGCTGGTCTTCAGGACAGGTAAGGAGCACTTGTGGGTTAGACTTAGGTTTTTTTAAGGGGGGGTTGGGTGGGTTAGAGTAGGGGTATGTGGGTGGTGAGTTGTAATGGGGGGGGGTGTTCTTTTTTTTTTTACAGGTAAAAGAGCTGATTACTTTGGGGCAATGTCCCACAAAAGGCCCTTTTAAGGGTTGGTAATAGAGCTGATTACTTTTTGTAATTTAGATTAGGGTAGGGAATTTTTTTTATTTTGGGGGGCTTTGTTATTTTATTAGGGGGCTTAGATTAGGTGTAATTAGCTTAAAAATCTTGTAATCTTTTTTTATTTTTTGTAATTTAGTGGGGGTTTTTTTGTAATTTAGTTTAGTGTATTTAATTGTATTTTAGTTTAGATATTTGTAGTTTATTTAATTAATTTATTGATAGTGTAGGTGTATTTGTAACTTAGGTTAGGATTTATTTTACAGGTAATTTGGTAATTATTTTAACTAGGTAGCTATTAAATAGTTATTACCTATTTAATAGCTATTGTACCTAGTTAAAATAAATACCAAGTTACCTGTAAAAAAAATATAAACCCTAAAATAGCTAAATGTAATTATTAATTATATTGTAGCTATCTTAGGGTTTATTTTATAGGTAAGTATTTAGATATAAATAGGAATAATTTAATTAATATTATTAATATTATTAAGATTTATTTTAATAATAATTAAGTTAGGGGTGTTAGAGTTAGGGTTAATATAGTTAATATATGTAGGGGGATTAGATTGGGGGTAATACATTTATTATAGGTGGCGGCGGTGTAGGGGGATTAGATTACAGGTAAAAGAGCTGATTACTTTGTGACAATGTCCTGCAAAAAGCCCTTTTAAGGGCTGGTAATAGAGCTGGTTACTTTGGGGCAATGCCCCGCAAAAAGCCCTTTTAAGGGCTGGTAATAGAGCTGGTTACTTTGGGGCAATGCCACGCAAAAAGCCCTTTTCAGGGCTATTTTTAATTTAATTTAGCGTAGGGACATTTTAGGGGTTATACATTTATTATAGGTGGCGGCGGTGTAGGGGGATTAGATTAGGGGTTAATACATTTATTATAGGTGGCGGCGGTGTAGGGTGATTAGGGGTTAATACATTTAATATAGGTGGCGGTGGTGTAGGGGGATTAGATTAGGGGGTAATATAGTTAAAATAGGTGGCGGCGGGGTAGAGGCGGGGGCTCACATTAGGGGGTAATAGTTTTAATATAGATGGCAGCTGTGTAGGGGGATTACATTAGGGGTTAATAATTTTAATGTAGGTGGCGGCGGTGTAGGGGGATCACATTAGGGGGTTAGACATTTAATGTAGGTTGCGGCGGGGTCCGGGAGCGGCGGTTTAGGGGTTAAACACTTTATTAGGGATTGCGGCGGGGGATCGAGGTTTACAGGTAGATAGACATTGTGCATGCGTTAGGTGTTAGGCTTTTTTTTGCAGCCAGTTTAGGGAGCTACGGGGCTCCAATACTCAGCGTAAGGCTTACTGCGCCTGCAATTTGTGGCGAGGTGAAAATGGAGTAAGATTTCTCCATTTTCGCCACGTAAGTCCTTACGCTGTATATTGGATACCAAACTGCGCGGGTTTGGTATACCTGTCTATGGGCCAAAAAACTACGGCCGAAGGCAGAAATATACGAGCGTAACTTCTAGGTTACGCCGTATATAGGATAGCAAACCCGTGCAAAATTTGGCGTCGCCGGCTTTTGTGGGCGACGATTTATATCGGATCGCGGCCCTAATCTTACCTTAAAAATAAAAATAAAATACCATTACTGAAAAAATAAAAAATCCTAATATTTCCAAAATTAAAAAACCCTACCATTACAAAAAACCTAACAAACCTACCTTTACAAAAGATAAAAAAACTACCATTGCAAAAAAAAATAAAAAAAAAATATTATTTTAATACCTCTTAAAAAAACAACCCAAAATAAAAAAAAATAATCCTATTCTAATACCACTTAAAAAAACACCTCAAAATTAAAAGAAAAACTATTCTAAAAATAAACTACCAATAGCCTTTTGTAGGGCATTTCCCTAAAGCAATCAGCTCTTTTGTTTAAAAAAAACACTAACCCCCTAACATTACAACCCCCAAAATAAAAAAAAATAACAAAAAAAATCCTAAACTACCCATTTCCCCAAAAGAGACATTTGGATGGGCATTGTCCTTTAAAAAACCTAACTCTTACCCCAAAGTTGGTACTCACCAATGATGATGGGCGGTGCTCCATCTTCATTCTGGCTGCACTCCATCTTCATTGTGGGTCTATCGTCTTCCAGCTTCATTCCGGCGGAGGTCCATCTTCTATCTTTATCCCGGTGGTGGTGGTGAGGTCCTCCTCTTCAGACCTTCAACAATGAGGTTTTCTTCATGCGGTCTCCAGCCGCACACTGAATAGTGAATTCAAGGTACCCCTTTTATATAGGGGCACCCTTGCATTCCAATTGGCGGATTTGAATCTTCAAATTCAATTCAGCCAATAGGATGAAAGCTTTTTCCTTTCATCCTATAGGCTGATTTGGATTTGAAGATGGAATTCAGCCAATAGGAATGCAAGGGTACCACTATATAAAAGGGGTACCTTGCATTTACTATTCAGTGTGTGGCTGAAGACTGCATAAAGAGGAACTCCGTGTTGAAGGTCTGAAAAGGAGGACCGATGTTGCAGCTGCCATCACTGCTGACTTCGCCGTCACCACTGGGATGAAGATAGAAGATGGACCTCCACCTGGATGAAGATGTAAGAAGATGGACTCCCAGGATGAAGATGGAGCGACGTCAATCATCATATTGAGTACCAACTATGGTGTTAGAGTTAGGTTGTTTTATTTTGTTTTTTGGGTGTTTTATTTTTTAGGATACAGTTTAAAAAAAAATTTGGGCAGCAAAAAGCTGAATGCCCTTTTAAGAGCAATTTCCATATAAACCCTCCTTTCGGGGCACTGGGTACTTTAGGATTTTTTTTAGTTAGTTTTTTTTTATTTTGGGGGCATGGAGGGCTGCACTGTTAGGTGGTTAGTGTTTTTTTAAGTAAAAGAGTTGATCGCTTTAGGGCAATGCCCTACAAAAGGCCCTTTTAAGGGCTTTTGGTAGTTTATTTTTAGAATAGGGTTTTTTTAATTTTGGGGTGTTTTTTTAGGGGTATTAGAATAGGATTATTTTTTTTTTTTTTGGTAATTTAATTTTTAATTTTTTGTAATGTTAGTTTTTCTATTTTTGTAATGGTAGGTTTTTTTTATTTTTCGTAATGGTAAGGTTTTGTAATGTTATGATTTTTTATTTTTTATTTTTTCAGTAATGGTAGAATTTTTTAATTGTTTTATAATGGTAGGATTTTTTTTTCCATTAATGGTAGGATTTTTTTATTTTAAGGTAGTTACGGCTAGAATACGAGTTGTGCGTTAGGGTAAAAAAGCAGCGTTAAGAGGTCCTAACGCTGCTTTTTTACACCCGTTGGTATTACGAGTCTTGCAGGTTTAGGGTCACCGCACACTTCTTTGGCCTTACCGCAAAACGACTTACGTAAATTTCGTAAAGTCTTTTTTCTATGGGACTTACATAGCGCTGATATTACGAGTCTGTCCTGGGAGGCCAAAAAGTGAGCGGTACACCCTACCCCGTCAAGAGTCCTAACGCATTTAAAAGTCAGTAGTTAAGAGTTTTATGGTACAACGCCATAACTAAAGTGCTAAAAAGTACACTTACACCCATAAACTACCTATTAACCCCTAAACCGAGGCCCTCCCACATCGCAAACACTATAACAAAAATTGTAACCCCTAATCTGCCGCTCCGGACACCACCGCCACCAACGTTATATTTATGAACCCCTAATCTACTATCCCCAACATCGCCGACACCTACATTATATCTATTAACCCCTAATCTGCCTTCCCCAATGTCGTCGACACCTACATTATATTATTAATCCCTAATCTGCCTCTCCGGACACCGCCGCCACCTACATTATATTTATGAACCCCTAATCTGCTGCCCCCAACATCGCCGTCACCTACATTATATCTATTAACCCCTAATCTTCCTTCCTCAATGTCGTCGACACCTACATTTTATCATTAATAGTGATGTTGTGAATAGTTTGCAGGCGAATAGTTCCCGGCGAACATAGCATGAGTGATGCGCAACCATCATTGACAGAGGATGTAGATAACAGTGATATGTCTCAGTCAGGCAGCATTGCAGACATGGACGTACGGTGTGATGATGATGATGTTGTACCCGCTGCTGCTTCCTTTGTTGAGTTGTCAGATACAAGTGAAGCGGTTGATGATGACGATGCGTCCATGGATGTCACGTGGGTGCCCGCTAGAAGAGAAGAAGAACAGGGGGAAAGTTCAGATGGGGAGACAGAGAGGAAGAGGAGGAGACGAGTTGGAAGCAGGGGGAGGTCGTCGCAAGGAGCTAGTGGCACAGTCAGACAGCATGCATCGGCACCCGGGGTCAGCCAGACAGCATGCCAATCAATGCATGCTGTTGCAACCACCAGAATGCCGTCATCGCAGAGCTCAGCAGTGTGGCATTTTTTTTGTGTGTCTGCCTCTGACAACAGTGATGCCATTTGCAACCTGTGCCAAAAGAAACTGAGTCGTGGGAAGTCCAACACCCACCTAGGTACAACTGCTTTGTGAAGGCACAGGTTGCAAATGGCATCGCTGTTGTCAGAGGCAGACACACAAAAAAAATGCCACACTGCTGAGCTCTGCGATGACGGCATTCTGGTGGTGGCAACAGCATGCATTGATTGGCATGCTGTCTGGCTGACCCCGGGTGCCGATGCATGCTGTCTGACTGTGCCACTAGCTCCTTGCGACGACCTCCCCCTGCTTCCAACTCGTCTCCTCCTCTTCCTCTCTGTCTCCCCATCTGAACTTTCCTCTCTGTCTCCCCATCTGAAGAAATTTGGTGGCGGCATTGAATTTGGACAAGTTGACACATGTGCCATGCATGGCACATGTGTGTAATCTGATCATACAACGCTTTGTGCATAAGTACCCAGGCTTACAGGATGTCCTGAAGCAGGCCAGGAAGGTGTGTGGCCATTTCAGGCGTTCCTACACGGCCATGGCGCACTTTTCCGATATCCTGCGGTGAAACAACATGCCAGTGAGGCGCTTGATTTGCGACAGCCCGACACGTTGGAATTCAACACTCCTAATGTTCGACCACCTGCTCTAACAAGAAAAAGCCGTTAACGACTATTTGTATTACCGGGGTGCTAGGACAGCCTCTGCGGAGCTGGGAATTTTTTTGCCACGTTACTGGACACTCATGCGCAATGCCTGTAGGCTCATGCATCCTTTTGAGGAGGTGACAAACCTAGTCAGTCGCACCGAAGGCACCATCAGCGACATCATACCATTTTTTTTCTTCCTGGAGTGTGCCCTCCGAAGAGTGCTGGATCAGGCCGTAGATGAGTGTGAAGAGGAAGAGTTGTGGTCACCATCACCACCAGAAACAGCCTTATCAGCATCGCTTGCTGGACCAGCGGCATTGCTGGAAGAGGATTGTGAGGAAGAGGAGTCAGAGGTGGAATGTGGCTTTGAGGAGGAGGAGGAGGAAGATCAACCACAACAGGCATCACAGGGTGCTCGTTGTCACCTATCTGGTACCCGTGGTGTTGTATGTGGTTGGGGGGAAGAAGGTACCTTCAGTGAGATCACTGAGGATGAGGAATGGGACATGAGTAGCTCGACATCCAATCTTGTGCAAATGGGGTCTTTCATGCTGTCGTGCCTGTTGAGGGACCCTCGTATAAAAAAGCTGAAGGAGAACGACCTGTACTGGGTGTCCACGCTACTAGACCCCCAGTATAAGCAGAAAGTGCCTGAAATGTTACCGAATTACCGCAAGTCGGAAAGTATGCAGCATTTCCAAAAGAAATTAAAAAGTATGCTTTACACAGCGTATAAGGGTGATGTCACAGCACAACGGGAATCTAACAGGGGAAGAGGTGAAAGTAATCCTCCTCCTCCCACGACCACTCCAGCAAGGACAGGATGCTTTACAGACGTGTTGTTGATGGAGGACATGCAGAGCTTTTTAAGTCCTATGCATCGCCACAGCCCTTCGGGGTCCACCCTCAGAGAACGACTCGACCGAAAGGTAGCAGACTACCTCGCCTAAACTGCAGATCTCGACACTCTGAGGAGCGATGAACCCCTTGACTACTGGGTGTGCAGGCTTGACCTGTGGCCTGAGCTATCCCAATTTGCGATAGAATTTCTGGCCTGCCCCGCTTCAAGTGTCCTGTCAGAAAGGACCTTCAGTGCAGCAGGAGGTATTGTCACTGAGAAGAGAAGTCGCCTAGGTCAAAAAAGTCTAGATTAACTCACCTTTATTAAGATGAAAGAGGGATGGATCCTGAAGGGACTTACATTGGGCGATACATTCGACTAAAAAAGGCCTGATGAGATGAGCTGCCTTGGGCTAAAAATGGTCCACACGCTGCTGTATTTTATCTCTGAATGCCGGATGACTTGCGTGACTTATCCGCCACCAACTAGGGTTCAAGCCGCAATGTTTAAGGGCACTTTCTGCCTGGGAAACAACCATCAATTTTTCTGGCTGCTGCTACAGCAGCGGCTGCAACAATACCTAATTTTTCAGGCATGTGTACATGCCTAATTTTTCTGGCCTCTGGTGCAGCACTGTGGCTTCAAAAACCAAACCAATAAAAAAGGCACATAACAGGGATTAAACTGATAGGAATAGTACTACTTAACACACCACTCCTATCTGGTGGCACATTAGATTGCACGTGCAGTGCCCCAAATTTGAAGTAGGAGGACCGACCAAGCATCTTTTTCCATCTCCCGGTTCCTAAAATCCATGCCATATACACGTCCCCTGTTAGGGTGGCAGATTAGGGGTTAATAAGTGTAGGTAGGTGGCGTCGACATTGGGGGTGGCAGATTAGGGGTTAATAAATATAATGTAGGTGGCAGCAATGTTGGGGGCGGCAGATTAGGGGTTCATAAATATAATGTAGGTGGCAGCGATGTTGGGGGCAGCAGATTAGGGGTTCATAAGTATAATGTAGGTGGCGGCGGTGTCCGGAGCGGCAGATTAGGGGTTACTAAGTATAATATAGGTGTTGGCGATGTCGGGGGTGGCAGATTAGGGTTAATAAGTGTAAGATGAGGGGTGTTTAGACTCGGGGTTCTTGTTAGGGTGTTAGGTGTAGACATAACTTTTATTTCCCCATAGGAATCAATGGGGCTGCGTTAAGGAGTTTTACGCTGCTTTTTTGCAGGTGTTAGACATTTTCTCAGCCGGCTCTCCCCGTTGATTCCTATGGGGAAATCGTGCACGAGCACGTTACACCAGCTCTCTGCTGACTTAATCAGCGCTGGTATTGGAGTGCGGTAATGAGCAAAATTTTGCTCAACGCTCACTTCTTGCCTTTTAATGCCGGGTTTGTAAAAACTCATAATACCAGCGCTGCATGTAAGTGAGTGGTGAGACAAAACTGCTTGTTAGCACCGCATAGCCTCTAACGCAAAGCTCGTAATCTAGGTGTTAATATTTTTATTAATATATTTAGGGGTATTTTAATTAAGTTAAGAGGTGTTAGGTTAGTGGTTTAGATGTTAGTTTATAGGTTTGCGTTGTGTGGGGGTGGTGGTTTAGGGGTTAATAGTTTATTTTGATACTTTGTGATGTGGGAGGATGGAAGTTTAGGGGTTAATATTATTAATTGTTTATTGCAATGTGAGGGATGGCAGTTTAGGGGTTAATA